>NC_091434.1:86334891-86427186 GCF_964237555.1 Oryctolagus cuniculus
ACAGTGATCATTAAAGAATAGAGAAATGGGCCGGCACCGCGGCTCACTAGGCTAATCCTCAGCCTTGCGGCGCCGGCACACCGGGTTCTAGTCCCGGTCGGGGCACCGGATTCTGTCCTGGTTGCCCCTCTTCCAGGCCAGCTCTCTGCTGTGGCCTGGGAGTGCAGTGGAGGATGGCCCAAGTGCTTGGGCCCTGCACCCCATGGGAGACCAGGAGAAGCACCTGGCTCCTGCCTTCGGATCAGCGCAATGTGCCCGCCACAGCGCGCTGGCAGCAATGGCCATTGGAGGGTGAACCAACGGCAAAGGAAGACCTTTCTCTCTGTCTCTCTCTCTCTCTCACTGTCCACTCTGCCTGTCAAAAAAAAAAAAAAAAAAGAATAGAAAAATGAAGTGACATTTCTATGGACATTTTTGACAATATTAGTAATGAAAATTAGAAAAAAATCTAATACAATGTCAAATATTTGATGACCTAAAGACTCTTGATATCTAGGACACTATTGAACAGCTTAGACTGTCCCAAATCATCATGGCTTAGAAATTATTTGAAGAGGGGCTATTAAAATGAATATTTTTAACCCAACTTTAATAATATACCTATTTTATAAATTTTATTTTGTGTATTTCTCCATTTTTTGTTGGAATAAGGTACATAAATTTTCATAGATACATCATTAACAAATGATATTTTTTAATATGTCAATTTTAGTTATAGTATATTAAAGCAATTTCCAAAAAAAGTCTTCCAAAATCTTTAACATGCATCTCTAGCACTGAAGTTCTTTTTCTAGAAAATAAGATTAAAAATATAATATCTTAATACCATCTGAAGATCTGATCTGTGTTCAAATGTCTCAATTTTTGCCATAAGCTCTAAGTTTTCCAAATTTTTTATGATTAAGGATCTAGAGGCTCCTTATAGAGCCTCTTAAACCATTAAAAATGAATAACTATTTATCATTTTTCTTAACCTTCATTTTAAATCATGAATATTTATCTTGCAGAATTTTCTACATTCTAGCTTTAGTTGACTCCTCTGTATTTACTATAAACCTGTGATTAGATTTAGAAGTTTGATTAGATTCTGGTTTACCTGATAGTCTGTACTATGTATTTTAGCTCCTCATGTCTAATAGCTGCACTGTTAGAGATATTAAAACATATTAGGGATAAACAGACATTTATATGAAAATATATTTTCCTGTTTTTAATGGAAAGGATAAAAAGCAATACCTATTTCCCTCAATAGGGGTTTTAACCAAATAAATAAGAGAATACCAAGCAACTGAGTAAAGAAATTGATTTGCATTTCTTTGACAGTGACATTGAACATTTTTCATATAGTTTTTGACCATTTTTTCCACTGAGAAATGTGTATTGAGATATTTTGCCCATTTTTCTCTTTTTTTAAGAAAAAAATTATTTATTTTATTTGTGAGGGAAGAAGAGAGAGAGAGAGAGGGAGAGAATTACCTGAGTTATCACCTTACTCCTCAGGGTATACATTAACATGAAGCTGGAATTTGGAGCAAATCCAGGACTTGAACCAAGGTACTCCAATAGGGAATTCAGGCATGCTAAATGTGATTGTAGTTGCTGTGTCAAATGCCAGGCCAGATACTTTTCCCCGGTTAAAATTGGATTGTTTGGTTTAGTGGCTGAGTTTTTTTAATGTTTTTTTTTTTTTTTGTATTTTGTATATTAAGCCTTTGCCAGATGAATAGTTTGAAAATATTTTCGTATTTCTGTAGTTTGCCTCTTCACTCTGTTGATTGTTTCCTATGCTGTGCAATAGCCTCTTTTTTTGATATAATCCCATTTGTATGGTTTTGGTTTTGTTGCCTGTGTTTTTGGGGTCTTGTACAAGAAATTGTTGCCTATATCAATGCCTTAAAATATTTCCCCTAAATTCTCTTCCATTATTTTCATAGATTTTTTACATTTAGGTATTATATTCATTTTGACTTGATGTTTGTGTAGGGTAAAAGGAGGGAGAAGATTAACTTCAAACCTCTGAATGTATTTATCCAGTTTCCCCAGCACCATTTAATGAGGAGAGTCATTTCTCCAGTGTATATTTTTGGGTCATTCTAGTTCTATGGCTATTTTTAAAAATAAATAAATAGAAAATGTTTGCAAGGAAGCAAAGAAAATGGAGCTGTTTCATACAGTGTTTTGAAAATGCAAATTAGATTCAGGCATTATGGAGAATAGTATAGTGGTTCCTCAAAACACTGAAAATAGATCTATATCATCCAGCTATCCCACTTTGGGGTATATATCCAAATGAAATGAAATCAGCATATCAGAGAGATATTTGCACTTTTGAGTTCATTTTGACACTACTCACAATTGCCAAGATATGAAATCACCTAGGTGCTCTTTGTTGGATGAATAAAGAAAATGTGGTTTATATACACAATGGAATATTATTCAGCCTTTAATAAGAATGAAATCCTGATTCTGTAGTAAAACTGAATGGAACTATAGTTCATTAAATGAAATAAGCTATACACAGACAGACAAATGCCACATATTCTCTCTTAAATATGCAAGCTAAAATAATACATCAACCTGAACTTAGAAGAGTGATTATTTAAAGCTGGCATGGGTGAGGGGGATGGCATAGGGAGAAGTTAGAAAATGAGTAACACCGTTAGATACAAGCAATAGATTCTAGAGTTCCACAGTTCAGAGGAGTGACAATAGTTTACAATAATGCAGTATATTCTGCATAAGGATTTTGAAGAGAGCTGGATGGCTCCAAACATAAAGAAAAGGAAAGTGAAAAACTGTCTGATTTGATTAATTCACGTTATGTATATGGTTTCAAATATTACTTTTTTTACACCATAAAATGTATAAGTATCACACGTTAATCAAAAATTTTAAAGTTAGAGAAATGAAATGATCACCATGACATGATGTCAAATGAAAAAAAGCATTTGAGAAATATATAATACACAGTATAAAGCAAATATGTATATATTGTATAGCAAAATATAAACATTATGTTTATACCATGCTACCATATAAGATGTGTAATGCATAGATATACACAGATAATTTAAATATTATAAAGTTTATTAATTCTACCGAAATGGGTACATGAAACTTAATTGTATACATTACCTAGACTGGGAGGAAAAGATGATATAGAGACACAATAAAAAGGAAAAATGAATGAGAGAAGCAGACACACAGACGAAGGATGTATAAACTTCAGAGAGATATAAAGAATTGTGCCATGTGAAACTTACTTGGATCTAAATTTAAGCAAAGTTTTATAAAAACTATTCCCAGAGAATCATGGAAATATGAATAGTGGCTTGATGGTATTATGTCGCTCCCCGTCTTCACGGAGGAACGACACAGGACCCTGCACTGTTCTTCTGTCTGCTTGGCCCTCCACGGGTTTGCTGCTGGTTCTTCCCGGGTTGGCTACTGTCCCTTCCACCTCCGTGGAAGGGCGGTTCCCCCTGCCGCTTTACCCACTTCCGCGGGGGAGCGGCATACTGCCGGCCGGCTCTCTGGGGGGCTGCACAGGTGTTCCTTCAGATAGATGTTCCTTCAGATAGATGTTCCTGGTGCATGTTGTCTCTCTCCTCCTTTATAGTCCTCTTCCACCAATCCCAACTCTGCTACCCACACGCCGAGTACGCTGCTCTCCTCCAGTCAGGAGCAGGTCCTACAGTTTATTGGTTGAACTGGAGGCAGCTGTGTAGAAGCTGTTTCCTCCTCTCCCAGAGCCATATTGTGGGAGAGCAGATGCATAGAATAAGTCTTAATTCCAGTAACTTAGTCTAGTCCGAGTTGCTCCCAGTTGCTCCCCACAGTATTAAAGGTATATTATTACTATTTTAGGTACAGAAATAGTATTGCAGATATGTTTGCTTTAAAGGGCATTTATCGCTTAAAAAAGACATTGAAAGTTTATAGGTAAAATGATACCATGTCTGAGATTTCTTTAAAATTAAATTGGTATGAGAAGGGAGGCAAGTCAAAGTGTAAGTTTAATAAGTTTTTGTATATATTGAAAATTGTTGAAGTTGGGTGGTGGGTTCAGTGAATTTGCTATATAAGCATACTTCAAAAAGTTCATTGAAAATAGAATTAAAAGAAAAGTTTATTTCAGTGCAAACAAATGCTGATGTCTATGCAGCTTTTTTGTAATATGCATTTTTATGAATATTTTGAAGTACTCTTGTGTCCTGCTCATTATCTTTGTATCTATTTAGCCTTTAAATTGTGAACCAACAGGTAGATCTCTGTCCCTATCTCCCTCACTCTGTCTCTCTATTTTTAATAAATAAAAATAAACATTCAATAAAAGGGAAAAATTTTAACAAAGAAGAATTTAAGTGTTTTCACCACAAAAAAGATACGTAAGATAATGCACATGTTAATTACCTTAATTTATCCATTCTACAATGCACACAGATTTTAAAATATCCTGTCTTACACTCTAAATATATACAAATTTCATCTGTCAATTTAAAATTTCTGGAATTAATAATGACCTTAAATCAATGAATATGTAATTCTGGCACATTCCTGGGAAACTGTAGGCTCAGGAAGAAGGAATGCTGAAAAAGAAGAAGAAGAAGAAGAAGAAGAAGAAGAAGAAGAGGAGGAGGAGAATGCTATGGATCAATCATATGTGATCCAAACAGTCTTCCTTGAAGCATTTCTCAGATGTGGTCAAGGCACTGCCACCTTCCTTGCAAAGGTGAGTTGTGGCGCTCTAGGCAGAGCTAGGCAGGGCATCACCTTGGAAGGAACTACAATGCAAATAGTTCTATTATGGGAAAATGGGATCACTGAGTGGGAGAGGTCAGATCACAATCTTTAGAGAAAGGTGAGTAAATGAATACAGAAACCAAAAGATAGAATAGCAGTCAGGGATATGACATATGACATTGTCTAATTAATAGCGCTGTTAGAGATAAGTGTGTAGCTCACTCATGTGTTATTTGACATACATAAACACAACAACTGTGGATCTAGTAAACAAAAACTATACAAATTAGCATATGGATATTTGTGGTCTCTTATTCAGTTCTCTGTCCTAACTTTGTCTTAAATAGATTTGCTGGTGAGAAACTAATCTTCATGAAGTAGTAGGCTCTTCTATTTTTATCTCACGGTTATAATTCCCACCCATTGATTAGCCTTGCTTTTTCTATGGGGCTGCACAAGGAATACAGTATCTATTCTATTGGGTAATTCTTCACACATCTGAAGTCAACTTTTATGTTCCTCCCATCTTAAAAGATTTAGGTTCCTTCACTTCTCAGTTTGTGTTAGGTTGATTTCTAGTTTTTAATGTCAATGTCTGGAATGCTTCACTTGTGAGAGTGGAGGATCAAGATTTGATCAGAATTATCTCTGCCACAGTCTGGTTATGGTGCATCTAATAAGGTATTCCAACAAATCTAGAATAAGCACACTGATGAGAATTGTTGCCGTAATTATAGTGCACTTTCTTTCATCACATTGACAGTAAGGAGCTCATAAATGGGAATGTTATACCCTCTAAGAGGTGATAGTCTAGTGTATTCCTAAATTGTTCGTTTTTTTCTACTATGCTGCTGTTAATTAGACTTGTACAATAATATATGCAGTTAATATTCCCATTCTGAAATGTGAAAGAACTAAGGTAAATAACCTATGTGTTTGCAATTTATATTTAGGAAGAGGGTTTTTAATGAAATAATCTATAGTCCTTTACAGAATGCTTAATTTTCAAACCTAAACTATTCTTAACATTAAGAATTTACATTGTCTGATAAAGAGCAACTTTGGATATGAACATATGCACCAAAGGAGAGAGAAGATTTGTGTGCCGAGTGGTGATATTTTGCAAGGTCAATGTCTCTCTTAGTGCATAGTAAAGGCTTGGTAACTTTGCATTGAATTGGGTGAACCCGGAATAACTAAGATTCTACTCCTGAATTTCTTGGAATAGACACTTGGAGGCCAATGAAATCCTTGAAATTATATACATAGTTTCCAAGAGAGATGTGGGTGAGCATTTATCTGAAAAAAAACTTACAGGCTTGCCAGATTTTCAGTGTGGTGATAAAATGCATCCTCCTAGAAGATGAAGTAGCTTTATAGATAAATATGAAGTGTGATATATTCATAAAATGACAGTTTTTGCTTTTAAAATGAGGATTTTTGAAAGGATATTTGCCCCTTGGAGATCTCAAGGTGCATACTCAGAGTGGCAAGATAGCAAAGTCTAGATGGCAGGTTCAGTTCAGGCTGGGCTCTGTTTGATCTGGCTAGAACACTGTGGATATTCGTCATTTCAAAATATCTCTGGAAAGGCTAACACAGTAGGTGTGTTTATAACTCTTCAAAAGAACAAGATTGGGAGAACTAGAGATTAATGATCTTTGTTGTCCAAGGCTAGGTATAAACTCAGGTTGTCTCCTAGGCAGTTCTTCACATTGCCATGGCAATGGACTTCTGACCTGACCTAGAGAGGCAACTTCTGTTGAAGACAGATAGTTAGATAGGTCCTTCACATCCATGCCTCTTTAAAAAGTGAAATAAAGTGTTTTATTTTTTAATGGTGCTAAGATTGCACCTAAAACGAAACAATGATTTAAATAGAGAAAACTATTTGATAAATTATTGAGGTAAAATAACATTGAAATGCAAATTCACAATTTTTTCTGGTCAGTGGGACTTATCAAGTACCTCTTATTTATACATGAATGCTGTAGACTTTAGACAAAACTCAACTTCTTGAAAGAATACATACAATTATAATTTGAGGAGATTAAATCTTATAGGATATCTTTTAGAAAGCAATCTGATCAATGACCTGTAAAATAATTCTTACTAACACAAACTTTATTCCTTTGCGGTCAAAAGTAAAATTGCTCAAATGTAATTAGCTGGATTTTAAGCACTGTTTTGCTTTTCTGCTAAGGAAACATTTGGTAGTCCACGTCCTTGCTATTTGGGCTATTGCTTGTATCTATGTCTCCCTAATGTTAGTGTGCACAAGAATCACAAAGGACTCATGTTCAAATGCAACTTTTATTTACTACTTCTTAAAGGAGTGGTTTACAATTCTACATTTTTCACAAGCCCTAAGGCTAGGTCAGTATTGCTGGGACCCAGATCAGGCACCGAATGGTGAAGCTTCCTCTGACTTGCCTGTAAATACACTATGCAGTTGAAACACTTCAGTTTCATAGTAAAAGGCTTATCTTTGTAGCCAGAATGCATCATCAAACATGGATCAGTTAAAGATCATTTCATAAAGAACTGTATGTTGAAAGAAATAGCAGTTTGTATCAGAGGTGATAGTAAAGTAACATGCTAAAGTAAAGTTTTAGGTTAGAACTTTGCAAAAACTCATCCTATCTGGCAGTTCCAGAGCCTCTTAAGTATCCATGATTACTGTCATTTCCATGGATTTGCAAGTTTCTTTTTAATGGATGTTTTTCATAGTTTATGAGATTTGAAAATAGGAAAATGTACTAGCGATATCTGTATAATTTATTTTAATGTTGAGGTAGTTTCTGGCAATAGACTTTAGAAATGCAACAATACACACACACACACACACACACACGCACACACACAGACACACATGCCGTGCATTCAAAATCCAATGGTCATCTGTAAAAATTGCATAGGATGAACCTACTTCAAATCCTCAATCAGCACCTATTTGACCTGCTGAGAATTGGCGATGTTTTTGGACCACCATGTGGCTCGCTTCCTAATGTACAGTAAATTTCTTTTAAAACCAAGTTTTGTGTGCTTTTTGACTTTGGCAGAAAGGACAAAACAGGAGCATAATGAACTATAAATTTTGGAGTATTTATGAGTATTTATAGCTCACTGTAAGGTTTTACTTTCTGTGTTTTTCATAAATTTTTTTCTGAACTTGGCTGTGGCAGCAGGTTCAGCATGTTTGACCTTCTGCCTGGAACAGCTACATCAGGTCCACATTAGCCGGCAAATGTTTTATTTTGTGGAGAGACTTGCAGCATGAGGGAAGGCATACTGTTGGCAAGACCTTTCAGCAGGAGTTTGAAAGTATTTTTTATTTTAGTTTTTTAAAATAAAATAAAAAATTAACACTATTTGTAACAATACTGATTTTGGAAACATGCAACATCCATAATCTTTTTAACATGGATTATCATTTATCCATACAGAAACGTTTGAACGTGAAAGACAGGAAATAATCCCCAGCCTCTTTCATATGCTGGGATTATTTAGAATTTGCAAAAATTTTAATTTCTAGACCTAATAGACTTGTCCTACTATAGGGTGATTGTCTAAGTTGATCGTACTACAAAGAAACGAAACTTGTACTGATTGACAAAGTCATCTCTGCCGCGGCACTTGTGGGCTCCGTTTCATGTGGGATGCATCTCTGCTCTGCCAGCTGATTTTCCCTCAGGCCAGCCAGCGTGGCTGCCGTGGGATTAAAGACAGAAGCCACGTGTCAGGCCTCCTCAGCAAGAGCAACTCCTGCTGGGAAAGATGTCAGAGAAAAGTCCAACGGGGACCAAGACTGTCATCCAAGGAGCCCCTACCAGCTGGCAGTGCTCGGGGGGGATGGCTGTCCACAGGAACAAAATACTTACATTCACTCGATAGAATAAAAAGTGGTTACAAATTCTGTTCATCCAGATGACGTATGCAAGGCCTCTTTTTTCTCCTTTCACCATTTTTTCCTTAATCACCTCATTAATTTCCAGTTTGGCTTAAAATATTCAGCAGGTTGAAACTACATAGCTCATTTATTCTACTTTATTTACATTTTCAAAGTAAAGTGGATAAAATCAATTAATATATTTAAGCCCACTTGCTATGATTTGGAGAGCTGTTAAATAATAGATCTTCCTTTCTTGACTAAAGTGCCATAGTAATTCATCTGTGAGAGGAAGACTATCCTTCCTGAGATATTTTTAAAGAAAATGGTAGACCTCTGTCATTCTGAAGGCTTAGTTTCAGTGCTGCCCAGAGGCAGGATCTAGAGATTCTATCATATTCCATCAAAGAAATACTTCATCACTAGTATGTGTTCCTTGTATAGCATTCAGAAACAAATAGAAAATCAATATTCTGATTTTGTTCTACCTGGATATGATAGTTCTATTTCTGAAAATAATAAACCCAATGTTGTGCTTAGGTTTTAGATTAAATACTGTAGAGGAAATAGCAAAACCACTCTTTAGTACCAATTAAAACAGCATTATGATTTAAAACTGCATATACAAACACAAAATGTGAAATATTGTCAAGTGTGTTAGAATGAATAAAACACACAACTGATAGGTAAAATGGATGACATATGTTAAGGTTCAGGATGGAAAGGACAAAATAATATGCTAATTTCACCCAGGAAATGATGAAGAAAACAAATTGACTGTACTAATGACCAACAGGAGCGTGGATTACTCTGTTCAGGAAGCAGCAGCAGGAGGAGGAGGAGAAAGGGGAGGAGGAAGAGCAAGATGCAGCGCTAGAGGTGCATGAGGTGGAGGAGAAGGAAGAAGAGGAGGAGGAAGGGAAAGAGGAGGCCGGCGCTGCGGCTCACTAGGCTAATCCTCCACCTAGCGGCGCCGGCACACAGGGTTCTAGTCCTGGTTGGGGCGCCGGATTCTGTCCCAGTTGCCCCTCTTCCAGGCCAGCTCTCTGCTGTGGCCAGGGAGTGCAGTGGAGGATGGCCCAGGTGCTTGGGCCCTGCACCACATGGGAGACCAGGAAAAGCACCTGGCTCCTGGCTCCTGCCATCGGATCAGTGCGGTGCGCCGGCCGCGGCAGCCATTGGAGGGTGAACCAACGGCAAAGGAAGACCTTTCTCTCTGTCTCTCTCTCTCACTGTCCACTCTACCTGCCAAAAAAAAAAAAAAAAAAAAAGAAAAGAAAAAGAGGAGGGGGCTGGGGATAAGGAAGAAGGAAAAGAAGTAAAAACACCAGAAAATAAACCATCAGCTCCATCATCACCTGATAGTCAAAAATCCACTCTGAGGCCTCATGAGTACTGAGTGGTATGTAACAATTAAAATGCTTAGAGCAACTCTCGATGCTCAATAAACATTTGGTGTAATTTAAACAGTAGTTAGACTCATCAATATGGGAATACTTTTAAAAATCTGTGGAAAAATTAGAATGAAAAAACTTATTTTTGGTGCAAAATTTTTGAAATCCACACATAATTTTTATGGAATGCATTTATTTCTCTGAACTTTTTGAAGACCCCATATGTGTGTGTGTACGTATTAGAAAGGAAACGGAAAAGAGAGTGAAATAAATGTGTACAACTTTTCCTAAGGATAAAATTGTTTATTGTTTTACTTTTTTATAATTTTTCATTTTTATTTAAACAAAAAAAGCACTCATTTATGGGGTACTGTCACTGGTTTGACACTTGCATACATTGTGCACTATTCAAAAAAGAAGTTATATACTCATGGTGAAAAATAAAATGATGCAGAGATCTACATAGTAAAAAGCAATAATTTATATATCATTATGCTATTTTACCAGAATTTTTATATTTTCATATATATAATGTACTCACAAAGGTGTGTGGTACATGCATGGATATGTATATGCACAAAGAGAGATCTCAATTTTTTATGCACAAATGGGCTCAGGTGTATTTTATCTGTATCAATAGCAGAATAGACATAAATATATGCTCTTCATTTCACTATAACGTCTTTACCCACAGTATATGAAACTAGCACGCCTGAGTATCTTTTAGAAGTTTATTCAATATCTAGCTATATAATCACTGAGGAATCCAATAGCACAAACACAGCTGCTGTAACAAATATCCAATAAAAGTTTCTCTTAAAACTCTGCATTAATGACCCAATAATACTCTGTTATGTTTGTTAGAAAATGTGTGAAGTGTTCCAACAGAGTGTCAACAAAGTGTCAAATATCCTCAGAAAGAAGCTAAGAATTGAAATCATAGTGTCACCAAGTGTTAAAGCTGGAGGGACCTTAGACCCTCTTCATGTTGTAAGTGATGGGGCTGAAGCCCAGGAAGATTAAGTGATTTGCTCAAGGTCACACACAGAGCAAGTAAGCACTAAGGAGTAGAACTTGGTCCCCTGACTCCTAGTCCTGGTTCATTTCTAACCTGTAATTTTTCTCCTAACTTTATTAATTGTTTCATTTTGTGCAGAACAAAATGCAGATTATAGAAAGGAAGGAGTGAGATTTTTGGAATCTGAGTAATGTTAGATGTCACTCATCTTTATTTTTTTGGCTACAATACATAACTATCAAACCAACCATTTATTTATTCCATATGTAACTCTTAGAGATACTAATTTTCCCCACAATGAAAAGTGGTAGATGTGTTTTTTTTTTCTTTTAAAGATTTATTTTATTTATTTGAAAGAGTTACAGGGAGAAGTAGAGACAGAGAGAGAGGTCTTCCATCTGCTGGTTCATTCCCCAAATGGCTACAATGGAGCTGAGCTGATCCAAAGCCAGGAGCCAGGAGTTTCTTCTGGGTCTCCCATGTGAGTGCACGGGGCCAAGGACTTGGGCCATATTCTAGTGCTTTCCCAGGTGCATTAGCAGGGAGCTGAAAGGGAAGTGGAGCAACCGGGACTAGAACCACCGTCCACATGGAATGCCGGTGTTGCCTATTGGGGCTTCAACCTGCTACGCCACAGCACCAGCCCCGGTAGATGTAGTTTTGAATAATATTCATCCCTCTATTGAAATCTACTTTTCATGGAAAGATTTTTTTCTTTCCTTTTCTATTACTTTTTACATTCTTGTTTTTTTTTTTTTTTAGTAGATGTGCTATTTCTCTTGGAGGAATAGATCATGAGAGTCAAGCAAATAGAAATTGTTGCAAAGAGACACACAATCATATGTAGCTGCACAAATACACAGACACAACACACACACACACAGAGTACTTGGCAGGCTCCAGACATTGTGGCCAATTGGGGAGTGAACCATTGGATGGAAGGCCTCTCTCTCTCTGCCTCTCCTCTCTCTGTGTAACTCTGATTTTCAAATGACTAAATACATAAATCTTAAATAAAAAAAGAATCAGAGAAATTTACTCTTTCTTATGGAGTTGGAATTATCAAAGGATCTCCCTTTGTGGAGAATGCTTTGAGGCTGCCAAAGAAAGACAAGGTAAAACTGATGTTATAGACTAAAGGTACAGAGGTGTAGGTCAGCGGATTTTAGTCTGAGGATTCTCATTTCAGATTAATCCAGTCTAAAATTAGCAAGTTTTTTTTTTTTTTTCTAAGTTGGCTTTTATCTGACCTGCTACTTTTCATGAATAGTTCCATTCTCCTGGGGTTACATCATTTCTTCCTCTCTTTCATTTGTTCCTCTCACCCCAAATCCTATTATTTAATCATTTTGCTTTATTTATTTTATTTGTAATTTTTGCCTTCTTTAGAAATCGAGCCAGAAACTTCGTTGTTTAAGAACAAGGGTGTAAAAAAAATAAGAAAGCATGGTTTAATTCTCCTCTTCTCCTGTGGACGACCCTGATGCAGATACAGTATAATGGAGCAGAAAGAAGCCTTTAGCTTACTTTAGAGTAGAGACAAATGAGTAACACTTCAGACCTCCATTAATTGATTCATGAAATAGGGATTCAAATATTTACTTTACTTGAATTTTTAACTCATTTGTTCATTTTTATTTATTGCCTGTCTCCCTCCACTGGAATATAAAGCTTAGTCAGGTAAAAATGTTGCTAGTTTCTCTAATTGTTTTTCCCCCAGCACCTAGACTGATGTCTTGTATATAGCAAGAAATCCAAACTATCTGTTGAATAAATAGCTGCCATCTAGTAAGGGATTCACATATGGTGGTCATTCTCATCATCGTCGTTGTTGTCATCCATCAAAGAGCACCTTTTTAATGTTCCTAGGCTTACTGTTTATTTTTTCCATGATTTCAGGATTATTTCTCTTTTATAGGGCCCTAGTAACTAACTAATGATGAATACTCTCTCCAATATGTGCCAATATACTGCAGGGTTAAGTGAAGTTGATTATTCAAGGAAACAAGACTACCGTGGTAGAATCACAGCTTATCTAGCGGCATTTTCCCCTGATGACCACATATTCACATCTTATTGCTAGTAATCCAACTCGAGATTATCAGATGCCTCTAGGCTCTTCATGCCACACATATTTACTTTTTAGCAGCCATTTTTAATTATTTTCTATTCCCCTTCAAAGCCATAAAATTGTATGTCACATTTTAATAGCGCCTCAGAGGAAATGATTTCTAACACATGAGTGTTTTAAAAAGTCAAACTTACAAGGCATGGGCATGAGAAGAGATGATGCTCTTAGCAGGATTTGACAGTGAACTTTCAATGATGCTATGAGAACATCAGTTCCCAACAGCTACACTCTCACAATCCAACTCACCTTCAAGTAATTTTCTAGCCATCCGAAGGATCCATTTGTCTTACCTGCTGCAAATAGTGTCTTTTGAAGGGATGAAAGTCATCAACCTTAATCAACTATATCAGAGCTCAAAGTTATTTTTTTCTATTCAACCCTTTCTTATGCAAGATTTGATAAGAAATCAGAGTGAGCCTGACCACCACTGTCTCATGGAATCTGGTCACTTCTCCATCCAAACCTGCAATCCCCAGAAATTCATAAGACCTTCGCATTCTAGGTAAAACAGGCTACTCATGGACATAAAACTGAAACATAGATACCAATTTTTCCAATACACAAACTGGGCTACTGAAATTCAATAAGGTTAACCAAATTGGGCAAAACCCTGCTTAGTAATCTGACAGACTTTATTTGCTTGTGAAGAATAAGACACTTGGACCAGCAGAATCATTTACTGGCTTTATTTTTTTTAAAGTAACTTCATTTTGAACACATTCTTCCCATACTTCTAACATTTTTGCGGTGCTATCAGTGAAAAAACCTTTTTATTAAAGTGTTCCTTTCAGCAACTATCTGTCTCCAAGTGCAGATGTACACAGGATGAAGCAAGAAAGGAGAGGGAGTATTTGGTCACTGTGAGACTATTCTACTCCTGTAGTTTCTAATGATTTTTGTTAAATGACTTCTGAATAGTTCTTGGAAAGGAGACTTGTGCTATATTAGCAGGGATTTTATGTAAATCTCTGGTAAGCTAGTCTTGAATTGGGAATAATATCTTTATTGTCCCTTTTTCATAAAAGAGGAAAATAAAAAGAATATTTTATTCTTAAATCTCAAAATTATGGTTCTGAAATTCAAGCTCCTGTATGTGTGCCCTCCCTATTCTTTGTAACTATTACATAAATATAGATTCCGAATATTGTGACTGAAATTCCTAGAGGGGCTTTTTGTGAAACTCAACAGCAAAATGTAGTTGACACTCATTCTGTGTTACCCTAGGGCTACAGTTTTGATCATAGTCTGAGAGGGTTCATTCCTGTCAGCACAATGAATTTTATACTCATGTCATAGGTAAATTTTACAATCCCTTTGCCTTTTCAAGTGCAAATGAAGTAAGAAGAAATTCACTTATAATATTTCAACCAAGATCTAAATAATATAATTATATCAAAATGATATAACATACAGGCCAAATCCATCCATTTGCAAGTTTTGTTGCCTGACTCAACTTATTATAATGCTAATATTGATGAAAATACTCACATTTATATGCTTAACACAATCATGTTTCAATATATCAACTATGTCACCATAAGAAAGCGGCAGAAATGTGTTGTATATTTATTGGTTGTTTCATAATTATAAGAAAATATTGGGTGTTTTTTAACAAGAATCTTAGAAGCAGTGCAATACATTATATATGATCTTTCAGTTTTAAAACATTTTAAAGTTCCTATTCCTCTTTGCCCAAGTGTTAGACACCAGTGACAATTTCTTTGAATTTTTAAAAAAAGTACATTCTGATTGTGGGTTCCCAAGAAGGTTAAATATAAATTAGTCATAAAGTCAATGGAACAGATAGGAAATGATTAGAGTGTGTGATTGTTTCTAAATTTATAGTATTTTACCACTAGTAGTGTTTAATTAAGTAGGAAAGAAGCCAATTTTATTTTAAGTGATTCTTTAAGACCTCAAAAATTAATGTTCTCCTTACTCTGTAATGCTCTAGTTCTAAAGCAGTGTTGAAGACAACAAAGTCCTATTTGATAGTCTAGCCTTTCAGTGAACAGCTCTTCTTCCTGTCTTTGATGTAGGAATGGTTTATTTAATCAATTATTAATCAAAGTTATGGCATTCTTCTTATATATTTAGGTAAAACTAAAAGATGACTTTCCTGGGTCTTATTGCTTAAATAAAAGTTTAAATAGACTGTGAAAACACTTGACTTTGACACGGCACATATTGGAGTGATTTAAGTTTTAGAGAAGCACTGGTCTTAACTGGGTGCGTAGATGAAAAGGTCTGTGTGCTTGTTGAGTGTATGTGTGTGTGTGTGTCTGTGTGTGTGTGTGTGTGTGTGAGAGAGAGAGAGAGAGAGAGATTTTCTAGCAGATGATGAGCATGGGCCAAAGTATCCAAGCACTTTTGATAACCTTCCCTCTGATAACAAAAGCCAGTACAGATAATTTGATTAGTGTTTTCTTTGCACAGGTGTTAAAGTTGACAGGAAACAGCTGAAAGACACAGCCTAGTGGTGCAAGCAGGGCAGCTGGACACTTTGTGCATGGAGAATCTTGAGCAGTTGGTAACATTTGGCAGCTTAACATAGAAAAAAATGACTGCTAGCAAAATCTCAACTGCTGCTAATTAGCAGCAATGAACTGTGGGTAGGACAGTGCGTTTTAATGTGAGACGATTTTTACAGTAACCACCACACTGAGGGGGAGGGGCGGTGGTGGATAGAAAGAAATGCTCCCTAGCTGACCCTTGTGGCAATCCAAGCAGCATATTGCAATAATCCTGTAAATTACTATGCTTTCTTATATAGTAACTTGGAGTTAATTAGTAATTTAACATTCCTCTACACTATTAAATGTCTTTCTTGCATTATATTATGTTGTTTCATGGGCTTACCTTAACACTAATGGGGTTTTGTTATATTTTCTCAAAACAGTAACAGTAAAATAAAACTGAGCTGGAAAATTAATTAGTTATCTTTTACCTTTGATTTACCTGTTATTAACAATTAAGTGGTGGTACACATTTTTAAAGTGGTTTCGGAGGTTACGTTGAAATGAATATACTTCTAGACTGTATTGGAGAGGAAATGGGAATAAAAATGAGTAGTGTACCTGCTTCTAGCAACTGTGCCATAGAAGCAGAATGCAATGCAAACACATTTCATGTTTCTACTCTAATGGGGGGAACTAATAACTTGTGGCTGGAAGAATGGGAAGAAGAATAGAGGTAGAGAAAGAAACTATCTATACTCACTCATTTTGAAAATAATCCTTTGTACAAAGAAATCCATATCATTCTTGGGTTTATGTCAGAAAATCTGAACGTTTTGAGTGAGGTAGTGGATCTTACCATATAGGGAAATCATGCACATTTTTGTAGCTTTATAGTTTGTAAATACCAGAGGATTTTGTAGGATTCTGTGATATGGAAAAAGTGATATGCAAAAATTTAGATAATATAAATTAGTCTACAGCTGTACACTCGATCTCATTAGATAATATAAATTAATGCTGCAATAATAACATTCAAATAGGTGATTTTAATGTGGTACAAATCCTTGTACATGAAGTTATTCTGATCATTTGAATAAAGAAATTAAGAAGTATGATCTTTTCTGATTCCTTACCTAGCCACCTCCTTCTTCTAATTTTCCTATTGAATTAACCAGACAGGTAAGGCAATGTTACATGCATGCACTTTAGAGAACCATTCTTATGCATTTGAAATTGAGATTCTACTGTATTCTGTATGTTTAAGATAAAGGAAACATTTTTATTTGGCATCTTGAATATCAAAGTGAACTCAATAGTGGAACAATTTAGTAAAAGCAGCACTTCAGAAGCAGAAAAGCTACAAATGTTATGTAGAAAGGAATGAATTCAACACAAAACATCTCCAAAAGATTTCATCTCTTGGGGCTCCCTCTAAAAGAGTGTCTGCTACCATTTAAAACCCCATCCTTTGCAGCTGGATTTGAACATTCCATAAAAAATTCATCCACGCTTTAAGAGATTTCTGCTTTTCTGTCCTCTCTATTGTTAGACAAATTGAAGTGTGCACTCGGAAGGAGAGTGGCAGTGAACTGCGAATTTATTTACTCATTCGATTCTAATATTGAGAGAATCTACTCGCTCCCGTTCAAAGGGTAGAGCAACAATGCAAGTGACATCAGGTCACCCAGCACTTCATAGCTACCTGTGAGATAGAATTGTTCTCCTTGCAGATAGGAAGTGACTGAAACCTCTTTTTCTCATCAATGTCTATTATGATTGATGGCTCTATGGTCACATTGAATATGCCCTTTTTAAATAATTCACAATGTCATCACCATAGTACTAGTTTATAACTAGCCTGTTATTTTTACCTTTGTTCATTCACTATCAGAAGGTTAGAAAAATTAAGTACTGTGGATTTTGGTAGCATTATAACCAACCAAAGTGTTTATAGCCCAATGACACAAAAACATCAGTTTATTTATTTATTTTTTTACTGGCACTCTGGATGTCTATTTCTCAATAAATCCTAAAGGAAAATTCTGAAAAAGTGGAAGCATCTGTACAACATTTTAACTGGAAACCACACTTTGGTATTAAGTTGTCATAAGATTTTTAACATAAAAAGAAGAAATACTTCATTAAGAAGATGGAATTTACATAAATTTTACATTTGTTTCAAAATAAGACATTTATATAAGGCCTCCACAATAATAAAATATACGTCACTTTAAAATACCTAATACATAAATTGTTATTCCAGCACTTACAAATGAGCAATAAAATTGTATATTTTAAACTGTAATGTTCAACATCAGGAGTATACTATATGAAAAATAACATGTCATCTATTTCCTATTATACTAGTTAGAAATCAGTTTGTTAATTAATTTTTAAACGTGGATGCTGACCCTCAAAAGTGTGTCAGTTTATAAAATACATTTAAAATGGTTGCTTACCTATTTTGAACAGCACTAGTCACTAACATGAATGTCATATTATAATGCAAATTTTGTTGCTACACACTAATTATCTAGAGTCAATTACATAAAATCAAAATATCAATCAAAGGAATTCATATTGCATTAAGTGAACAGATTTTCTTCAAATTTTAATTTTAACATTGTGATCACTAGTAATTTGAAAGATTTTGTTTGTGTAAGTTTTCTCACACAGTACAAAAGTATCAATCTAATAGTTAGAACACTTATTTTCTTAAAATTTAGGAGCCCTTCTACATATTGATCCAATATTCAAATATGATTTTTAACAAATTCAGTACCTTGTTTGGATTGTATCTTCATAAGCCTTGGTGTTCAGGATTCTTAAATTTTGAATGTTTATTATTTGTTGGTTTTACTATTGAATTTTGTTTCTCAAAGTAACAATGTTAAGCAGAATGAAAGAGTACAAAACTTGTTTGAACTTTATGAGATTAAAGCCTCAATAGTGCTATCATAAATGAAAGTCATCAAAGTGAAAAATAAAAATTGTCATGGGATCAGAAACACAATAATTAAAAGTACAGTATTTTTATCCATTCATTCATCCAACAAATATTTCCTCGCCATTAGGAAGTGGAGAGGCCTAGCTGTTAATCATAGGGTGCTTACATTCTGTCGGAGAACGCAGGCAAATTTTTTTTTTTTTTAAATAAGGCAACATCAGACAACACTAAGTGCTTTGGAAAAAAAATTGAAGCAAGGTGATGTGCTGGAGAGATGAGGTTTCATTTAGGGTGGGTGGTCAGGGAACTGCTGCCTGAGTGGTGAAGCGGAGCTAAGACAAAGAATAAACAGGCACCAGTCACGTGCAGGTCTGGGGCCAAACGATTTCTAGGTCAGAAATTGCTAGGTTTCTGCTATGGCAGAAATAAGCTTGATATTTCAAAATGCCTGGAGCAGTGAGTAAAAGCTGAGATGATATGACGTCCAGGAGGTAGCAAAATCCCTGGCAAGTGTAGTGTTTAGGTGGTTAGACATTCCAGTACTATTCTGTGTGCAATGGGAAGTCACTGCAAAATGTTAGGCAGGGAAATGGAATCATTCGGCTATGTGTTACAAGAAAAATTCCTAGCTGTAGAGTGTGCAAATATTTGAAGCCTTGTTGTACCTCCCACTTTCATGCTCCTTAACTTCTGGAGGCTTCAGTTGCTTTCACTCTGGTGCTGAGGGTGGATAAAGACAAAGACCAATAAGAAAGTGCCTAACACAGTACTTGACAACTTGTAAGGGCACAAGAAATATGACATCTCTTGTTAATTCTTTCTTTTTAGTGTACAGTTCCAAAATTACTAAGCCTGGGATTTGGTAGCTTGTCACTACTGTGTTAGTTGATTGTCATTTATTATATTAACTAAATGTGTCTATGTGAATAAAAACGGAGTGAAAAATTGATCATAGTTACCTGCTTCACAGGAGAAACCACTTAAATGAATATAGGTATTAGTAAAACCATTACCTTATTGAAATCTTAGGATAGTCTGAATACATCTCAGGTTTTAACTGATAATAGCTTATTCACTCTTGCAACATAGAAATGAATTAATGCAATTATTATTCCCTTTTACATTTGAAGAAAGTGAAGACACAAAGGATATGTAATTCTCCTAGGTCATAGTGACATAGTATATTAAAATAAGTGTTCTTCTTCCAAAGCTAATATCTTAGTGATATTCAGCACTTAGAGAGTTAGAGAAAATTAAAATTTTGAGATTTAATATAATTGATATTTACTTCTCAACTTACCAGTTAATTACTACATATATAAAATGAAAATTCAGTTGGCTGTTAGTATCACAAGCTAAATGGCTTAGTTGTTTTAAAAATATATTAGATATATAAAATGAAAAAACAACTGAGTGAAAACCAGAACAATTCTAGAATGAGCAAGTCCTCTAGTGGTTAAGATGCCTGTGACCCACACTGCAGTGCTGAGGTGCAATCGCAGCTCAGTTCCTGACTGAGCTTCCTGCAAAGGCCAGTACTGGGAAGCAGAAATGATGACCAAGTAGTCAGGTTTCTGCCATCCACGTGGGGAGCCTTGAATTGAATTCTTCACTCCCTGGCTGGACCTGGGCCCAGCCCTGCTCATTGCAGGCATTTAGTGAACCAGCTGGTGGGAGCACTCTTCTTGCTCAGTCTCAGTCTCTCTTTCTCTCTTTCTCTTAAGAGAATTAAAAAAATAAAAATAAATAAATAAAAAGTGATGCATTTTTTTAAAAAGCAAACAATCATCTTGTCAGTTTCAGGCTGAGATCATCCTTTTAAAAGCTATTTTATTTAAATTTGATTATTTAAAATAGTTTTATAAATACCTCATATTTTTCTTTACATATATTTTTTCCTTCTTTAAATTTCATCTAAATATAACCCCAAAACATGAGAAAGGTAAAAAGAAATAAGAAGAGCCTGAAAATATTTAGAGAAGACTTTCCATTCATTGAAATGTTTTCTTTTTCTGTGATAGTGATTCAATTTTAGGATTAAAAAATGGAAATTAGTGTAAAATGAAATCAAAATATAAGCTCTTTTTTTTTGGAATTCATGCACAGCTTTTTTCAAAATGTATATTTTCTGTAATCTTTTGGAAGATTCCTACCATGCATGGATTTCAACAATTTTTTGCACTGACATAAACTTTTATTTCATGTTCCAAAAATAACTTGAAATACTCTTGCATTTCAGAGTCTCTTATCACATATACACACAAAAATCCTAGTCTAGAGAGGTATTGTACATTTTTTAAAATTAAGGTTGAGTAATGATTTTTATTTCATAAAACTTAAAATGCTTATTTCATGCATATGGAAATAATGGGTTGACAAACATGGAACAATTCAATAGTAAGCTAATAAATCAAAGATTTAATAAAGAAGGTATATGAAACTTTAAGGTCACTTTGTTTTAGCATGTAAGAAAAAGTGAAGGAGGGACTCATATAATAGTGTTGGCATGATTTCATTATAACCAATAAATTGCATTTCATGAAAATAGTTATTTAAGGGGCAGGCGCCATGGCTCACTTGGTTAATCCTCTGTCTGCAGCTCCGGCATCCCATATGGGTGCTGGGTTCTAGTTCCGGTTGCTCCTCTTCCAGTCCAGCTCTCTCTTGTGGCCCGGGAGGACAGTGGAGGATGGCCCAAGTGCTTGGACCCCTGTACCCACGTGGGAGACCAGGAGGAAGCACCCGGCTCCTGGCTTCAGATCGGCGCAGCGCCGGCCATAGCGGCCATTTGGGGGATGAACCAATGGAAGGAAGACCTTTCTGTCTCTCTCTCTCTCTCACTGTTTATAACTCTATCTGTCAAATAAACAAAAATAAATAAATAAATACATAAATTAGAAAAAAGAAAATAGTTATTTAAAATAGGATTGAATCGTTCTTTTCTATTTAAAATACCCATGGCTTTTTATATTAACAGCCATCCTGTCATGTGCAGTTTTCTCAATCTTTGCCTAACTTTCAAACATTCATTTATTAAAATAATAATAATGCTACTTTTACTGTTTGATCACTATATTTCAAGCGATATAGTAGACAGCTTTGAATATAAGTCAACAAGAAATAAAGCCCATCCTCAATGTGTTCAGATTTGGGTGGGAGATACGAGGAAATTAGGACAGCTGTACTACAGTATCCACCAATATGCACTGGACTGAACTTATTGAATTGGTCAGGTCCCACAGTAGTGCCATTAACCATTTCGTGGTAGTAAGGTTGGCAGTGTAGTGAGATTAAAGCTATAGTTGCCATTTAAAAAAAAAAAAAAAAACTACAGGAAGGAATTTTTCTCAATAAAAAAAAATCAGTCTCTATGTTACTTCTTCCATGAGTACATGTTGCTTCCTAAATCCATAAAGACTTCACATTTTTGGGTAGGTGATCAGCACAGGAGTTAAAATATTGCTAGCTTATGCCCGCATCCCATAGTCGTGTCTGTTTCAAGTCCTGGCATTTGCTTGAGAGCCCAGCTTCCTGCTAGTATGTATCTTAGGAGGCAGGAGGTGGCAATTCAAATATTGGGGTCCCTGTCACCTATGTGGGAGACCTAATTTGAGTTCTGGGCCCAGGCTTGGGCGGGGTTCAGCCCTAGCTATTGCAGGCATTTGGGAAGTGAACCACTGGATGGATGATACCTATCTAACTCTTTCTCTCTCTCTCTCTCTTTCTCCCTCACCCCATCCTTCTACCTATGAAATAAATTGAAAATTAATACTATTTTTTAAAAACTTCACATTTCCAAGATGACTTATTGGATATTAATTCAGCATCATTGAGATGACTTAATTAATGTTTATATTTTTCCTTTAGTGAGAATGTAGTTATCATACATTAACAATAACTTTTTTTTCAACTTTTATTTAATGAATTTCCAAAGTACAACTTTTTGATTATAGCGGCTTTTCCTCCCATAACCTCCCTCCCACCCACAACCATCCCATCTCCCATTCCCTCTCCCATCTCACTCTTCATCAAGATTCATTTTCAATTGTCTTCATATACAGAAGATCAACCTTTTTCTCATGAAGAAGGCAAAAACATGAAATTAAAAGAGTACTTCATGGTCTACTTATGCCCCACAGAACAATGAGACAAAGATGTTACTCATATCGTCAGGTCATGTGCAGAGCAACAGAATTAAGTTAGTCTATGAAAGCCTTCCAAATAAAACCTCCAATTAAAATTTAAAAATGAAATGTATTATACTACTGTAATATAATTTCTTCTAGCTTTACAAACTTTGAGAGCCAATGAGGTAATATTAAAATTAGTATTCAAATTTTGTAACTTAATATTTCCATTTAAGTGACATTGAATATCTAGCCTTCTATAAAACATCTCTCTCCAAAATATTTCTAAGTGCTACCCCTGTTTGTTTCTTAGTAAGTTAGCTGCAATTTGCTACCACCAATTCTCGCTTAATCTGTTGAGCACTACCTTGTCTTCTGATGCTCCTCCAGGCATGTCAATTTTATTTAAGCAACTGCCTCTATTCTATCGGGCATTGAAATTATCACCCATATACTATCAACAATCCCTACAAATCCTAATGTTATTCAATTTTCTTGTCTTAGCACCACATTCACTCTTACTGCTTCTTCAGCAAGGCAGTTCATTTTTGGTGGATTCACTGTTTTCCCATAGGACAAGGTTATTTTTAAAACTATGAATTTGTTTGAAAGGGATAAATGGAGAGAGACAGAAAGACAGTCAGATAGACAGACAGATAGTTCGCATCAGTTGGCTAAGTCCCCCAAATGCTTGTAATAACAGGGAAAGGGAAAGTCCAAAATCTGGAGACAGGAAAACTCAATTGAGGTTCCCCATGTGGGTGGCAGAGACCCAACCACTGGATCCATTACCTGCCAGCTCCCAGGGAAAACAGTCAGGAAGCCAGAAGGGAGCATGGAGTTGGGACTTGAAGCAGGCGCTCCAATATAGCATGTGAGCATCTACACCAGCATCTTAACTGTGGAGACTAAAATCTGTTCCCCTGGTGATTTTTCTACTCTCTATGTATTATGCTCATTTAGAGTTTTCCTTAAGTAGTGTTGGTTGGACTACAATGTTACAGAGATACAACTCTTAATTTTCTTGCAATACTCTGCCAGATAACTGGTCATGTCTTAATGAGATAAAATGAACGTTATAAAATAAATTTATTATTCCCTTTTGAACATCTAGGAAACTAGGTCAAATTTATCATACTCAGCTTCAGGTGGATGCACTCTAACTAAGGTTTTACAGAATCCAGAATCCAAAAAGTGCAAGAATAAGGATAATACTTTTAAACAGAAAATTAAAAACTGAGCATCATTGACAACTCAATAGATTTCTTTTCAAGTACCAAGACAAACAGTAAAAAGTCAATACTTGGTTACTCATTTTGAAGGTTTTTTATTCACCCACCATAAGCTATTGTCTAATGATCTATAAGTGGACAATCTACTAGTGGAATATTTAGCTACCAGATGACATTTATTTGTCAGAATTTCAGGTTTCTAATACAAAATCCTGTGTTTTCATGAGTTACTTCCATACTCCACAGATATATGGAGAAGGTTATTACTCATTTCATCTTTCTACTTCCTACCTTTGATGGATTTTAAATGTTTTGCTTTTAATGATGGTGGAAAATGTTTTAAGACAAATATTTGGACTATTTCAAGCACTGCTATTAACACAAATAGACTCCCAAAAATTCAACAAAAAATGTGAAGAATTAAAAAAAGACTAACTTTATCATTGTTGTTTGTAATGGCTTTTTCTGATCAAAATACAATAAGAAGCTTTGATCTCAGAACTGACTAGGATTATCTAAGAGTTTTCTGGATGTGGCTGGAGTGTGAGAATTCCACAATGATTATACATGTTTTAAAGGGTTGATCTTCCCCAAAAGCAAAATAGAAATAAATTACCCTTATCCATATGAAATACATTATGACCAAGATTGGTTTTCCAAAATCCATGTTAGATGGGATTCCAGTTTCTGAATGGAAGTCTTTACTTTATGAAAATTATAATTATTTTGATTTTTGTCCACAATCAGCTTGAAATGTTGCAAAACTCTGCAGGTGCTCGCTGTTATAACAAAACCATGGGAACAGATGGTGCAAGGTACCAGGCCAGCTCAAGGGATTAAATGGGAGGCTTTTGAAATTTAAAATTAAAGCTGGGTGATCTTGGGAAAACCTGCCTGCCAAACATGCTTGCTTAAAAAAAATAAATTAATAAAATAAAGTTATCCAAATTCTCTTGACAAGCTTATTTACATTCAAATGACTTGGAAATATTAAGTAGTTATAAAGTACTCTTGGCAGGGTACAGCCCACCTGACCAAATTAAAATATGAAATGCTCTCTTCCATTATGGTGCTAAAGGCTTTCCATGCAGTGACCCCCCTCTTATGTTTAGTCCTGACAGGAGCCAATTTCTTTGGACAAGGTGGTATATTTCTAGGTGCTAAAATAAATATATCCAAAATGCTGCCTCTTTTGAAAGGACAGACTTAAGTGTTTTGGTTGAGTCACTGATGATGAATTTAGAGAATTTACATCAATTGCTTTAGGTAGAAAAAATAGGAAAAGTTTTGCAAGTCAATATTGTCAATGAGATTTAGTTAAGAACTAAATCCATATTAAAATACTTTGAGCAACATTTGAATCAGGTATATTGATTTTTGTATTCCTTGTGTATTCTTTATAAGAAAAATGCCACATATTTCTAATTCTATTTTATTAACTACTGTACAAAATCATGTTTATGAACATTAGCTTTATTGTAATGATCCTAATAGCTTTGCAAGGTAGATCTTATTATCTATATTTACAGTAGTAGAAATAGTCTCTATTCTTTGCTAATATGTACGAATATAATAAGTATGAAAACATTAAGACAAAATTGGATGTGTTTGGCATCTAAGGTATGACCATTTTAAAATATATATTTATTTATTTGAGAGAGAGAGAGACAGAGAGAGACAGAGAGATCATCCATTTGCCAGTTCACTCCCCAATCTCCTGCAACAGCCAGGAGTGGGCCCAAGCAAACCAGGAACAAAGAACTTCATCCAGTTCTGCCATGTGGGTGGCAAGGACCCAAATGCTTGGGCTATCATGCACTGCTTTCCCAGGTGCAGTAAAGGAAGGATAGGAAGCAGAGTAGCCAGTACTTAAACCTGCACTTCCATAAGAGATGCTACAGTTGCAAGGGGCAGCTTAACCTCTTGTGCCACCAACTGCCTCAAAGTCCTGAAAGGCCAAAGGCCAAATACATATATTCAGTTTCCCAAGTACATTTGCAATTACCATGTAATTCAATCCCATGAAAATTATCCTAACCCAAGGCGTATGTGGTACTAGCTATTTTATAGATGAAAACAACAACTTTTAAAAGGACCTGGGAATTGCAGCATATCACATAATCATATATGTCTTGATACACACTGGGTTTCTTGTGCTATAGTTTAATATACTTTTAATTGCTTGATTTAGTTGGATAACGGATAATAGAGAAGCATTTGAAGATATGGGTATATGTAGTTGCTTTTTCTTCCAAAAATCTATTTAATGGCTTAATATCATTGTTTCTTCTTTTTCTGGGCTATGATGTTATTTATGATCATGGAGAGGAATTCCTAAATTCTCTGGCAGATTTTCAGGCCTGTAAGCAGTTGAATGAGTCAGATATTTGAGTGTATGGGAGATATTAGTCCAGGCATATGGGATATAGGGTAAGCAAACCATTGAGCCTAATTTTGAATGATCATAATCTAAATTTAATTTCTCAAAAAACATGCCAAGAATTTTTGCTATTTGAGTTTTGTAAAAAGATTCATTTGTAGGGTGATAGAGAGAGAAAGAGAGACAGAGAAAAAAGAGAATTTCCATCTACTGGTTCACTCCCCCAGTGATCCCAGACAGGGGTTGGGTGAAACTGCAGCCAGGGGAACAGAACTCCATCTGGGTCTCCCTCACGGGTGGCAAGGGCCAAATAATTGGGCTTTCCAGGTATACTAACAGCGTGCTGGATTAGAAGTGTAGCAGCCAGGACTCAAATACTTGATTTCATCTAATACTCCTGAAAATGTACTGGCTGTTTTGTTGTAGTACTTTTAAATATGAATAAACGGATGCTCTGCATTGCTAATTCAAAAGCCAGGCCAGGCCGCAGAACAGCTTGGATGGTGGAATTCATATGCAAGTCCAACTGGCTAAAGCCAATACATTATTTAACCTTTCATTGAAGAGGCTAGGGAATTACAATTAAAAAAATGTGAGAAAGTGAGATGAAGTCTTACAATAGAAATCTAAAGGAAGTAATAGTAAAACATTTCAATTAGGGAACATTCACATTACAGGGTAGTGAAATTTGAGTTGAGTTCTTGTTGAAGAAATGATTTCTCTATTGACCAAGAGAATGAATGGAACTGAAGCAGGGGAACTATGACATCAGGGAAGTTCATGTTACATTGAGAGAAAAGTAGGATATGATTTTGGAAAGCTTTATGGAAAGAAGTAAACAACATTACCTAGGGCGAATCTGAGGTGGAAGAAGTTTGAGATCATGTATCTATCTTGGATTTTAGAAGGCAGTTACAATTGCTTAGATAAGAGATGGTAATAGAGCCAGCACACTGATCAACAAATATTTTCTGAATATAAGGATTTTTTAAAAAGCTCATGGAAATGTGCATTATGAAAAATATTCATGTATTTCCAAATTTTTCCAAAATAAATTTAGCTTTTAATTCAATTTTCCATTTTTTAAGATACCTCCATAAATTTCTCTTAAGCATCCAATAAAATCTTTCTAAAGTTAAGCCCTTATTTACATAATAAAGGTTGGATATTTCCAGAAGAAATACCTGGTTTGTTATTATATGTTGTTACTTTTTAAGGTTCTACATTTTTCTTTGCAACTGTCTTTGACTCTTTTCCAGTGAAACCTGCAATGCTTGTTCAGGAAGAACATAATCTTCATTCCGAGTCTAATGCTTTTGCACAATATACTGTAGTTTGATGAACAGAGAATCAACTGTCAGTGAAGTTTGTATTGTGTTTTAGGTCTTTGATGAAGGCTTATTCAAGTAAAGCATGAATTTTATTCAATTGTTAGTCATGGAGTTCTTCTACTGTCCTGTATATCAGTGACTATTCTTTTTAGGCTACTATATTAGTATTGACTTTGGGAAACATGAGGTTAAAATAATGCATTTTCAAGACCTTCCCAATTTTGTATGCCCCCTTTTTTTGCCTCTGGTCTGCCTATAAGAATATTTCAAATACTTCTGAAATTTGTGGACATATCAGCAAGTGAAATACCTAATGGATCTCTGCTAAATATGTGGTTACCTGACAATTAAATATAAGAATAGCAATAAAAGAAACCTTTACAATATAAAAACCAACAAAGCTGTCACTTTTAATTATGTTCCTAAAGAGATATTTTTTGCCATTTAGCAGGTCAATCATGAAATTTCCAGTTTATGCATCAACATTTTAGCAACCTAAATTCTTCATTGATCTTATAAGAAGATATCATCTGTTTAATCTTTATTTATTGCAATTCTACAAAGCAGCATTTCAGAAGCACTTAGAAGAAAAGAGACTGAAATTAGATGAAGTAAAAATTGTATGTAGATTGTTTCAGGAATCCCAGTATCAGTCAGTTTAACTGCTATGTGGTTAGGGAGTATTGGATATACAAGTTTTCAGTATATTAATAAAAGAGCACAGCTAATTACAACTCTTTAAAAACATTTAAGCACAGAGACAGTGACTACTTTCCACCCAGTCATGAGTGATGATTCAAGACTGAGCAGACCATAACAATTCTTCTAAAATCAAAGCATTTTCCAAATTTAATAACTGAACTATGTTGGTTTACCCTTTGTTAATATACTACTAGGTAACCTATTAATCATAATTTTATTATTTATTTGCAAAATATATCCACCAAACAATTGAATCGTTTATTAGAGACACTTAGTTTGCTTTATTCTTTTCCTTCTCTAAGAGCTTATGTTGATGGTCTAAGTATGTTATAGTGGAAGACTATGGAAGGAACAGCACATTTACTGTAAAACTGAGCTTCAAGATCTTGGAAAGAAATGTGTTCAGGCTCAAGTAAACCAGCAGGTGAACTGATGCCACCAGGTGCCAAAGGCCTGGGCAGACCAGACAGTGGCAGAGAAAGTAGGTTGATGAGGTTTTGTGCCACTGAAAGCCAATTTGATTATGATAATTGACTGACTCCCTTTTCTTCCTCCCTTCACATACCTGACCTAGCATGACTCTGTAAAGGTTTTACAGACTTTAATTAGGGTTATGGCTATAGTGATGGAACAGAACAAGTCTACCAGGATCAGACCAAACCTTTCTGCTTTGTACATTAGACATTTGATTAGGTTGCTTTATTTGGCAGGCACAGGCTGGCAAGCTGAACTGATTTAAATTAACAAGAAGGGATAAAAGTAGGTTCAGGGAGCAATGTAAATTTTAAAAAAAAGAAGAGGGAATTCATTGCAAAGGCCTTTGTTTGTCTTTTTGTGCTGCGTCACGGGAGCACATATGGCTTGCCCTAGAACAAAGCCAGTATTTATTCTGGCCAATACTTGCAAATAAAATGAGCTGAAATCAAAGTATCAGAGATATTCACACAAAAATGTTAATGACAAATGCATAGTTTTTAGAATATGCTTTGTTTAAAAATTTACTTTCTAGAAAGATTTTCTGTTTATATAAAAGATTTCTTATCCAGGATCCTTTATTTCCTGATTACAAAGTAGGCAACTTCACTAAAGTATACACTGAGACAAAAATTCTGTTAATACTATAACCAGGTAAAATATTATCCAGCATGGAATATCATAGCACATCAGAATTATAGTTTCTAGCATTTTGATACATGATAATGATTTTGGTGTGAAAGGATATATTACTCTAAGAAAGGAAATATATTACTTTGATTGCATCCAAACTTGAAAGTGTTTCTTATTTTAAATTATCCATCTTTTCTCATTTTAGAAAGAGTTTGGTTCAGGTATATCCTATTTGTTGCAATATCTTAGGATCTTAAAATATCACCATGCTTTGAAATGTAAATCAGCACACATTGGTGGAAAAGGAATAGATTATACGTTATGTATGGGCCAAAACTCCATATGGTTCTAATCCAAATTGAAGTATTATTTTTTAGTGGAAATAATTGGATTTACTCAGAATCATTGAGACATGTCAATTTAGAGTTTTCAGAATACTTAGGAAATATCTCAGTCTAGATGAGGAAATACAGATTACAGCATTTGTTTCATGCCAAACAGTTAAAAAAAAAAAAAAAGAAATGCTATCACATAGTCTATAACAAAAGAGAGAAAGCATACACACCCTACCCAATAAAGTTACGTGGAATACACACCTCAATTCCAGGAGGTCTGTGCAGTGTCAACAATCAGGAAAGAAGCAAGTTATATTTCAAGGGTGAACTATTTTCACCTGCAAATTAAACCCGAACACACATTAGCCACTTGTTGTCAGGAATTATTTGTAGATTTTCTTCAGTTCATGCTATAATATGTAATTCAGGTTATTGCTTTCCTTAAGCAGCTAAATTTTCACTTTGAAATAGATTAGGGTTAAAAGAGTTAAATTATGTTTTGATATATTGGTACTTATTATTACAGAATTTTTATTCATAATATGTTCTGTAAGTTTCAGTTTCTTTTAAGGTATAGTGGTCTTCATAAAAATATTAGAATTAGATACTAACAATCAATTTTAAGGTATGTAAGAAGGAGAAATACTATACCTTTAGTACACGTCAGCACTGAAAGAAGCATTTCTTTTTCTCAGTCATAATTGCCCAGGTGTATATGATCTGTAGCCGTTCTCTTCCCAGGCCAGCCCTGTCATCCAGAATAGTCTATGGACCAGCATTCATTACTCTCAAGATACTGTATCTGATAAAGAAATTTTTAATTATATAATTACTAATTAAATACATGAACAATCAAAGCAAAATACAGCAGCACACTTCAAAGTGAAATAGAGGGGATTTCTTCTTTTAAAATAGAAAAATAAAATTTCTTTTCAGGAAATAATCGGAAAATAATCACAAGAGCAAGAAACAGAAACATATATTGGTTAAACCAGATCACGACAACTTCAAAATTACAAATTTTGAAGAAGTGCTGCTAAGTAGAAGGGACATCAGAGACAGGTAAAGATGCTGACGGAGGATCCATCCAATGGTTTACTCCTCAATTGCTAATCTCAGTGTCTGAGCCAAGTAATCCAGGGCTAATAAAACTACAGCTTGGAATAATGCGATGGGTATAGAGATACATCTCACAGTGGTAATATTTTCAGAAGCATTACTGCATTGAGCCATAGTAACAGAGAAAGAAATCCAGCATTGAGGAGAAAATTAAACCGATGCTATGCACAACTATGAAGTAAAAGAAAAAGTTGGATGTAAAGGAAAAGTCCCATTATACCGGATTATGCCCCTTGTCCCATCTCCTCATGAACATCCTGGAAACAACTGCAGACAGAATTCATCAAAAGATGAAAATAAATAAATGGGGGCCAGTGCTGTGGCACAGTGGGATAATGCCCTGGCCTGAAGTGCCGGCATCCCATATGGGCGCCGGTTCGAGACCCGGCTGCTCCACTTCCGATCCAGCTCTCTGCTGTGGCCTGGGAAAGCAGTAGAAGATGGCCCAGGTCCTCGGGCCCCTGCACCCATGTGGGAGACCAGGAAGAAGCTCCTGGCTCCTGGCTTCGGATCGGCACAGCTCTGGCCGTTGCGCCAATTGAGGAGTAAACCATCAGATGGAAGACCTCTATCTCTCTCTCTCCCTCTCTCTGTTTCTCTCTCTCTGTCTCTCCTCTCTCTGTGTAAATCTGACTTTCAAATAAATAAATAAATCTTAAAAAAAAGAAAATAAATAAATGAGCACAAGCTCTATAAAGTAATAATCAAGGGGTAACTGGTAAAACAGAAAACACAGAACAAGGGAAAAATAGGAGAAAGAACAATGGACAATGGTAGATGAATAAGCACATCAGGAAAAGTTGAAACCAAAAATACTATTATAAGTTAAATAAATAAATGAAGACATTTGTGAAAATATTTCTCATGGAAAAATAAAATTCTGGGCTAGTGTACAAAAGCCTAAGAAAGACACAATTTGAAATGAAAGGCAATCTTGAACTGGTAGTAATCAGGAAAGTAGAGAGGAAGAAAAATATGACACAATGAAGCCCATAGTGAAATAAATTCAAAGGAGATTTTCATTTCTCAGAAACAAACAAAAAAAAACCAAACACTTAAAAAATAAACAAAAAGATAACAATGTGGTAGACAGAAGTTAAAATAATTAATTAGAATAAAATGCAAAATAAATAAGGATTTTAAAATATTAGAGAAAATGATCTCCAGATATATGTTCAGAAAAAAAACAGCTAACTCATATTTTATGTTCATGAGGATGAGAAACAAAAAACAGAAAAAAAGTTACAAAAACTTCCAAAAAAATTAGGAAACTTAAATGCATAAATTAAAATGGCCTCTAATTCTCATAATTAGATGCAGAACAATCAACACCCAGACAGTGCCAAGCAAAATTAGTCAGCAAAACAGCAATACTGAAACCTACCCTACTACATCACCTGGAAAAGAAAGACAGTATTTCCTTAGCACCTGTTGTCAATGCCAAAACCAAAAAAGTATTTTATTTACTTATTTTTAACATTTATTTTGTTTTATTTAAAAGGCAGAGTAAGAGATAGAGGGAGAGATAGAAACAGAGATATTTTCACTCTCCTGGTTTGCACCCCAGCGGCGTAATTGCTGAGTCTGAGAAACAGAAAACAGAAAACAGAAGCCAGGAGCCTGGAATTCTCTCTGGGTCTTCCACGTAGGTGGAAGGGGCCCTAGTACTTGGCCACCTTCTGCTGCTTTCACAGACGCGTAAGCAGGGAGCTGGAGAGCTGGAGAGAACTGGAACAGCTAGTACTGATGTCCCCAAACTGGACCTCCTTATGGAATGCTGGTATCACAGCCAGCAGTTTAACCTGCTATGCCACAGCACCTGCCCCAAAACATTATTTTTAAACATGTAGAAAATAACAATGAAAGTAACTTACACATCTAACTCCGTGTTGAAAGAAAGCGATATTCAACAATTTTTCTCATAATATTTCTTTTAATGTAAATATCACAATAAAAAGTAAAGTGAGATAACTAAAGCTAGGATTAAACCAAAATAAACTTAGAAGAAAGAAAGAAAAAAGTGATTAGTGTTATAATATAAAAAAAATTCACACAATGAATCTAACAGGGGCAGGTGTTTTGGTGCAGCAAGTTAAGTCACTACTTGGGATGACGGCAAATGCCTGGGATTCAGTCTCCATCCTCCATGACCTGTCTAGCTTCCTGCTAATGCACACTGTGGAAAGCAGAAGATGATGGCTCAGGGACTTGGGTCTGTTCCACTCACTTGGAAGACCCAGATGGAGTTCTTGATTCTTGAATTCAGCCTGGCTGCTGAGGGCATGGAGGGAGTGAACTAGTGGATGGATGATTTTTTTCTCCCTTTCTTGTCTCTCCTCCTCTCTGTGTCACTTTGCCTTTCAAAGAAATGAAAATAAATAAGCATTTTGAAAAATAAATATATCTAATAGCTTTTCCTTTCAATACAGACCAATAAAATACAAATATTTTATAACCTAACTTGGGGCGGCACTGTGGCACAGTGGGTAAACGCCCTGGCCTGAAGAGCTGGCATCTCATATGGGTGCCGGTTCAAGTCCTGTCTGCTCCACTTCCAATCTGGTTCGCTGCTGTGGCCTGGGAAAGCAGTGGAAGATGGCACAAGTCCTTGGGGCCCTGCACCCACATGGGAGACCCAGAAGAAGCTCCCGGCTCCTGGCTTCAGATTGGTGCAGCTCTGGCCTTCGCAGCCAATTGGGGAGTGAACCAGTGGATGTAAGACCTCTCTCTGTCTCTACCTCTCCCTGTGTAACTCTGACTTTCAAATAAATAAACAAGTCTTTAAAAAAAATCCCAAATAAACTAATAGCAAAAAGAATTCAATAATATAACCACCACCTCAAGATATACCTCAAACTCTTTCACGTTTTATCCAACAAACAGAAATCTATGAAAGGGCCATAATAAGATATTTCAGAAGTTAAATATAATTTGTAGCCTTTCTATTTATGGGAAAAAAAAAGCTCTGACGACATGAAAGAAAAAATTGATAATTCTAAACAAATGAATAAGATATTCTGCATGTCTAGACATATAAAAAAGGCAGAGAAATCCACAATAGCTTAAAAACATGTAAGTATTTAAATTTCCTTGATGCAAAAGGAAAGTCCATGATATTGATTAAAGAAAGATCACCTACATATTAATTTTCAACCAGTTAGCAACAATAAAAAATTATAAGTGCTCCTATAAAAATCTGTTTAAAAGATCATGTCCAATGAGGGAAATGTAAAATAAAATGATGAGAACCACTTTTCTTCTATATCATGGTCACAGTATTATACTTACAACTTAAAATGGACATACCCTTTGTCAAGTAATTCAACCTGTAGGAATTCATCCTGAAGTCACTGTCCCATTTTGTAAAGTTAATCTTCCTTCTCTGAGACAATCTTTCATTGAAACTTTTCCCCCCTTTTTATTTTATCCCCAAACAATGGCTAGTGATTTTTTTTTTGGAATGGGGAGTGTGGTATTTCATGTCTTCAATTGAGTTTTCCTAGGAAAAGAACACTGAGACAGAGACAGCAAGAAGCGACATTAGGGGTCAATATTTGTAATTGGGTGAGGGAGACTGAGTGCCCAAGACAGATATCACAGATTAGTAGCAAAAATAACAGAGATTTCACCTGACCCCCCAAGAAGCTCTGGGAAGAGAGAGCTCTTCAGATTGCCCCAGTTTGATACAGGGGGCTGACCTGCTCTTCCAGTTCTGGTCTCATCTAGGCTTTAGATGCAGGCTGTCCCCAGGAGGAGGTGTGACTTTAGAAAGGTGGCTCTCTTCAAATCCATCACAGAAACCCAGCTGACAGCTTTCAGCTACCTGCAAACCCATCAGCTGTAAGAATGAATGTCTCAGGGCCCGCACTATGATGCAGCGGGTTAACGCCCTAGCCTGAAGCACCAGCACTCCATACAGGAGCCGGTTCAAGACCCGGCTGCTCCACTTCCAGTCCAGCTCTCTGCTGTGGCCTGGGAAAGCAGTAGAAGATGGCTCAAGTCCTTTGGCCCCTGCACCCATGTGGGAGACCCGGAGGAGGCTCCTGGCTCCTGGCTTCGGATCGGCTCAGCTCCAGCCATTGCAGCCATTTGGGGAATAAGCCATCGAATGGAAAACCTCTATCTCTCTCTCTCCCTCTGCCTCTCCTCTCTCTCTGTAACTCTGGCTTTCAAATAAATAAATAAATCTTAAAAAAAAAAAAGAATGAATGTCTCAGTCCCATAAGAGGAAGAAGATGGGAGACGGAGATCCAATATACCCCAAGAGCTACTCTACTGGCCAATTATAGGAGGAAGGAATTTTCTTGTCACTGAAAGTCCTGTTCTACACTTTCAATTTTGTACAGATATTGCGATGTTATTTGTAAACATAATACCCATTCAGAAAATAAACATCTAATAGCAGCCATAAAGCAAAATGCATTGGAGGACAAAGATAACTGAGGGGCTAATGGTCAGTCAGACAGACACCAAACTTCTCTGCAAAACGCCATTTCCATCAAGCTGTCCCTCATTGGTCTGGTATGTGTACTAGTTTTGAAGACATAGGATGCTCTACTCAACAATAAGCAGAACATCACCTGGGAAATGTCCTCATTGAATGCGGAAGAGTAGCTTACTTCACCAAGTTTTTGACAGTTGCTAAACTTCAGGCTGGGCAGGCCCAGAATCTCACAGAAAAAAATTCAGGCAAACTTCAAATCCTGTCATAGGTGGCCACTAGCCAGATGCTAGCTCTTCCAATCAGTTTAATCATTCCCCAGCCATTGCTCTATTGATTTATTTTCCCGACTCTTCCACCCATGGCCTGCATGTCTCCCAACTATTTTCTCTGAATTCCTCAAACTCCCCATCGTTTTCAATCTTTTCAAGGAACTTTCTTGTATATCCTTATCCTTACCTGAAGTCTTATGTTTTTCTTTTATTTATTTAAAAGACAGAGTTACAGAAAGAGGTAGAGACAGAGAGAGAAAGGTCTTCCATCTGCTGGTTCACTCCCCAAATGGCTGCAACGGCTAGAGATGAGCTGATCTGAAGCCAGGAGCTAAGAGCTTCTTCTGGGTTTCCTATGTAGGTACGGGGCCCAAGGACTTGGGCCCTTCTTTGCTTTCCCAGTCACATTACCATGGAGTTGGATTGGAAGTGGAGCAACCAGGATGCCAACCGGCACCCATATGGGATGCCAGCACTGCAGGCCAGTGCTTTAACCCGCTGTACCACAGCGCCTAACCCCTTACCTTTTTCAATAGCTATATTTCCCTAGAAGCCTATCTGTGTAGTTGCTACTCTAATTGCCTAAAATACACACAGAAGTGAATACATTCGTACCGCTGAATAGCCATCTGAGACAAAACAAACATCCCATTCTCTCTCTTTGCCCTTACTCCCAATTTTATAGTTCTTTGGTGCAATTCCTTGGAAGATCCAGCTGTCTGCAAGCCCTTGGATTCATTGATAAAATATTGTATATTTTCCAATCATTAGGTTTGTTTTGGGGAGAAAATATGCTTACCACAGTAGTAAACATTGCTTGGGAATCAAAATGTCTTAATTTTTCTACTTCAATATTAAGGATGTTTCTTTATTTCATTAGGTCTCTATTTTTCATTGTGAACAACCCCTTAAGGACAGTATAATTCAGTAGTCAGTAATCAAGTTCTAAGTCATTGCTGTGTTATTTAGTTATCCGTGTCATCTGAGGAAAGTCATTTAAACTCCAAATGCCAAAACACCCTTCTATTGAAGATGAATGAGTGATCAGAGGACCAATAAGAAAGCAATAATTGATAAACAAGCAGGACTTTCATATGCTATTATGGGGAATCATTTACCCTTGTTAGATCTTATGTATAGAGTAATTTGACTTCAAATTTTTTAAAGCAGTGGAGTCGTTTAAATAAAATCTTACATAGTATTCCATTTCTAAAACTTGTATTTATCATTCTAAGATATGGTCATTAATTATGTGTTATTAAGTAATATCAGAAATTATGTCAGCCAGTAGTATACATGAACTTAATCACAATGCCAACTAATTGGATATTGTGTATTAATAGCATATAGTTCAAATAATACAATAATGTGATTCTTCCAATTTCTTAATTTCCTGAATAGTGAACTCTACTAGACACATATTTAATTTGTCTATGTGGTGAAGTTCCAGCATATTAAGAAATTATAGTTTACCCAAGTATGCTTAATATTATCTTAGCTCAAATTTTCCATTCTTTTGTATCCATATTTCCTGAAACCTCAAATGCTGTATATATATGTGTGTGTGTGTATATATATATATATATATATCTGTTATCAAGGTGAATAAACTGGCTTCTATATTTTTCTGAAAACATACAAATTTTTATGCATGTCCTTTCAAGACCCATTCAAAAATCTGTTGGTAATGCTAGCATGCATTTAAATATAAATGCAACCTCTTTGTTTTAGTTGAATCCATGGGAATTATTAACAGATTCTCCAACACTTCATTATTCACCCAACATGCAGTAGTTAACATTTAAGTTTTAACAATGGTTTCCAGGTTACTTGTAGATGTTTTATTCAATAATAAGAATTGGATTGTGTATAATCCTATGAAAAGATACTGTAATTAATTGGCAAATTGCTAAGGCACTGGTAAGTATCTTAAACCTTAATTACTTCTTCTTTTGCTTTCTGCTTCAGATCATCAGTTAGAAAAGTCTGGCACACATACCCAAATGAAAAAAATGAAAGAGCATTTAGTTAAAGAACCAAAATGTTAATACTAAAGCATCTTTATTTTACATATATGCAAAATCTAATTTTTTTTTTGTTCTTTGTAAAGTTCTAAATTAATGGTTAGGACCAAAAAAGGCTTAATTTGTGAGATGGAAAGTACAAATGTAAAGAACTTATTCTTTTAAGCTCTAGAGAAATGTAGTGCATTTATCAGCTTTGAGTGGATATCATTGTGTTTATAACAGAGTGGAGGCACCATGCAATTTTGCTTCTGAAATTGGTTTATATAGATGACTGGTTGCTGTGAAGTGTGTGTCAGAGTTCCATGCAGCTGTTATGAAGTAGTACAATTGTCATCGCTTCTTACATGGTTGTTGAGAAGAGCTTGAGAGCCCAGCTCAGTCAGCTGTTGAATAGATAACCCAACACAGTTAACGTGGCATACATTGTAAAGAATTACATGCCTGCTACAATGAGCTTTGGGCCTTTGGTCTAGATAATAATCCTAGTGGGTGTACCACGTGTAGTGGCTGTCTGATCACTCAGATATAACTGACGAAACATAAAGAAAAATGTCAGTCGACTGAAAGAAAAATGCTGCTGCAAGTTTGTTTAAGGTTCATGTAAACGGCCATGTGTATTTTTTAACCCCAAGTCTCCCAAGAACTTGACTGCTCTGCTCAATGTCTAACACTAAATGCAAGAACTGGAGATGTTATCCTATTTAAGATTGATTTTAAATACAGTGGTGTGAATGAAAATACCCAATGTCTATTGGTTTTGGTTACAGAGACCTAGATTTTTGTTTGTGGAAAATTAAATCTTTTTGAAAATCAGCTTACATATACAAGGTAAAAATGAACACTGCTAGAAAAGATAATTATAAACAAATTTTGTGTAATGATGACATTTCATTTTAGTGTCAAAAACAATATGAATGGCAATGTAGACATTTTTGATGATTAAAAATTATAATAAAATTTTTAAAATGTAAAGAAATACCCCTATTTGCCATTTAAGCATAGACAAAAATACTGGGATAATTAATATGTTAAAATAATGTACATGAAGCCAAAAAAAGATGAAAAACAATAAAGATATAGGACTTGCAATTTTAAGCTCCTCTCTCTTCTCTCTCCTGCTCTCTCTTTCATTCTTTAACTTGTGCTTCTGGACTTGGTTATTGCAGCCCATATGGCAAGCCACAAACATGGCCTGAACCACAATTACTTTGATACCTGTGCTCATTGGGAAGATTTATCAAAGATTCTAAACTTGGAGGGATTTAATCATATTGGTTAACTTATGACTTCACAACCTATCATTTCTGGGGCCTGCATTAAGATGCAGCAGATTAAACCACCGCTGGTGATGCTGGCATTCCATATAGGAGTGCGGGCTTGTGTCCTGGTTGCTCTGCTTCTTATTCAGATCCCTGCTACTGTGCCTGGGAAAGCAGTGGAAATTGAAACAAGTATGTTGGTCCCTGCCACCCACATAAGAGACACAGATGGAGTTCTGTCTCTTGGCTTTGGCCTGTCATAGCTCCAGATGTTGCAATCATTTGGAGAGTGAATCAGTGGATAGAAGATCTTTCTCTCTCTTTTTCTCTTTCTCTCTCCCTCTGTCTGTGTCACTCTTTTTAACAAATAAAATAAATCTTATAAAAATTTACTTTTCTCAACTTCCATAAATAAAAACATATTTGTTATATAAAAACCAAACAATGTCCCATTTTTAAGTGACCTACTTAATAGTATAACAGAAAATAGTATCCACAATTTAAACTAAGTTCAGTATCTTATTATTTTTAAATGGATTTTACAAATATGTATTTAGTATTTAACTTCAAAAGTAGTTAATGAGGGATACTTAGATGTTAATAGTATATCCTAGAAACAAGAAAACTCAGTAATTTCCCCAAAGCTCATATTCTCAAATTTAGAAAGAACTTTGTTGGTTTTTACTCATTGTTTACAAAAAAGAATTAATCATATTTAAGAATGTAATGCCGTATTTTTAAGATAATAACAAGAATAGATTCAACTGTGTGAGAAACTTTTTCAACAAAATACCATCTACCAGGCAAAACATTTTTGCTATAACTCCTATTTTTATTGTATATATTTCTGGGATTTGTCTTCTGATGGACATATTTCATAAGTCACTGTTTCTCAACAGTCCAGATACCAGTTGCATCAGTCACCAAACAGAAAAATGCAGAGTTAGGTGCAACAAGTTACATTATTTATGATGGACTTCCATATGCACATTAAAATCGGTTTACTTTCCTTATATCTCATTAAAGCACGTTATAAACTTGTAAGGAATATTTTCATATTCTTGGAACTTCAGTTTTAAGTGATGATGATTTTGAAAAATTCATTCTTTGTCATTAAGTCTACCCAAAAATGATCATTTATAACTATAAGTATTGTTTTTAAGTTTGACCTTCTCTGAGATATTTTATTCTCAATTACTATCTTTGTCTATTCATGAAGGACTATAAAACAAACTTGGCTATGTAATTAAAGAATAACATTATTCTCTATCACTTTTTCCATGATATAAGTGCAAAATTTTCAAAATAAAATATTTTAATATTTTATACTAAAAATGGACATTAGGAAGATTTAATGTGACCCTATTTATTTCCATTCCTTTTGTGAGGAACTAAATCTATTTCACAAATCCTTGAGTCCAGGCCAGTCTTGAAATAGCTTTGATCAAAATTAAAAAAAAAAAAAAAGGCCATTGGAGGGTGAACCAATGGCACCAATGGTAAAGGAAGACCTTTCTCTTTGTATCTCTCTCTCACTGTCCACTCTGCCTGTCAAAAATAAAATAATAATAATAAAAAAAAGAAATAGCTTTGATCAATGGAGTGAAGAGGAAGTGACTTTAAGTGACTTCAGACCCTAAGTCTTTAAACCTCTTAAAGTATCTATGCGCCCACTCTTTGGACATTGCTTTCACTTTGTATGAAACCTGAATTTTTCTGATATGGTATTCTGATATTGTACCTGACAGCAGACTCATAAGTGAGGGCTGGGAACACGCAGCCTTGATTGAACCCACAGGTGACAACCTCCACATGAGTAACATCAGACATAAGCAGAAAAAATGATCCACGTAAGCCAGCATAACTTGCAAGTCAAGAGTCAGTAAACAGTTATTATTGTAAACCACTAAGGTTTGGTGTGGGGTTAGATGGCAATAGATAACTAAAACACACATGATTATTCAGATTATATTTGTGAAATATTCCTGCAAAAATGACACAATCATAACAATATCAGTTTCTATCTCAAGATATTAACTCATATTTCAATAACTCTCATTCTAAATGCACAAAACAGAATTTCAAAATAACTTTTTCTGTATTATGAAATAAGCCATCTGAATAATGAAATTGTGTTGCATTGACTGTGTTGAAAAAATATTTTTAAAAGATTTTTCCCAGGATCAAGACATCTAGGTGGAGGTGTCTCAGGGAACATCTGCCTTTTTGTTAACTAGACAGGCTGGCAGGGCAGAGCAAAACCTCTGCACCCAGCAACTGTGGGAGTCTTGTGTGCTGAGACCGTGGGGACTTGTTGGTTACATGAGAAGGTGCAGGGTGTAGCTAGGTCGCTGGCAATCATGCTCCAAGCTCATTGGTTGCCTGGAGAAGATCATTGTAGCAGGAACTGTGCTCACAGTGAGGGCTGCTTGGATCATTTGTGTAGTTCATACAGTGGTGAGGATGAGTGTCAAACACACTGGTGCCTAACACCTGGGCATTGCTCAGCTTGGTGGAGAGGAAGTGAGGGAGTGATCACACCAACAGAGGTGATCATTCCCCCTTCTGTAAACAAAAAATTTACCCTGGACAACTGGGATGTTACCCTATATACTTGTCCCACTCTAGAGCACTGCCCAGAGCTCCCTGTCCACACCTACCAAACACCTCTCAGTGTTCATTAAAAGTGTAGACATTCCACTAAGCCACAGAGGCATAGCCCAAAGATTAAAGTCATGAGAGGGAAAAAACAGCTATCAACTCCACAAATGTCTAAAAATAAATGCAAATTCAAGAAACAACACTAAGGAAGACACCATGACTCTCCCCAACCCAAATGAACACAATATTTCAATATTAGAATATGAACATGAGGAGATTGAGGAAATGCCAGAAATGGAATTCAAAAATTAATCATAGGATTACTCAAAAGCAATCAGAAGCAAATCCACAAATTAAAGAAAACCATACATTACATGAATGAAAAATTTTCCCATGAAATTGATATTTTAAAGAGAAATCAAAATGAAATATTAGAAATGAAGAATTAAATAGATCAAATAAAAAATGCAGTAGAAAGCCTTAACAGCAGACTTGGTGAGGCAGAAGAAAGAATATCCAAGCTAGAAAAAAATCTTTGGAAATCTTTCAGTCAGATAAAAAAAAAGAAAAAAAAAAAAAAGAAAAACAAAAGCAAGAGGAAATTAGAAAACTTAGAAACAATGTTGGAGATTTATGGGATATTATCAAATGACCCAATACATGGGTCTTAGGAGTTCCTGAAGGTATGGAAAAGGTATGGAAAAGAGAATTTCCCTAATTTGGAGAAATAAAGGGACATCCATTTTACAGGAACAACATAGAACTTAAAAAAGACATGACCAGAAAAGATCTTTATCATAACAAATTGTAGCCAACCTTTCTACAGTAAAACATGAAGTTTCTTAAATGTGCAAAAGAGAAACACAGATTACTTCGAGAGGATTTCCAATTAGACTCAGAGTTGACTTCTCAGTTGAAATACTACAAGCTAGAAGAGAATTATGAGCTATAGTCCCAGTCAATTGAGAAAAAAAAAAAAAAAACTGTCAACTCAGAATACTGTACACTGCAAAGCTTTCATTTATGAATGAAGGTGAAATAAAGATTTCCATAACAAATAGAAATTGAAAGAATTTGTCAGCACTCATGTAGCCTTACAAAAGATCCTTAAGGATGTGCTACATGCAGAAACAGAAAGGTAGCCATCATGACAAAAGAACGTGAAGGCAAAAAAATCCTCCAGTAAAAGTACAAAAGAAATACAAAGTAAACAATAGGCATATTAATGGATAAAATGGCAGGGGGTCATGTCATTTCTTATCAATTGTCACCTTGAATGTAAATGGTTTCAACTCTCCAGTTAAAAGATACAGATTGGCTGAAGGGGTAAATAAATAAGACCCATCTATTTGCTGCCTACAAAAACATAACTCACCAACAAACGGAGATTGAAAGTGAAAGGATGGAAAAAGATATTCTATGCTAGGAAAGCAAAAAGGTCAGGTGTTGCCATCCTAATATCAGATAAAATAGACTTTAACACAAAAACTGTTAAAGAGATGAAGAAAGGCACAATGTAATGATTTAGGGATCAATTCAACAGGAAATATAACTATAATAAAAGTATATGCATTCAATTACAGGATGCCTGGCCATTTAAAAGTAATGTTAATGGATTGATCTAAAAGGAGAAATATACTCCAATACAATAGTAATAGGGGACTTCAACACTCCACATTCTTTAATGGACAAATCAACTAGACAGAAAATCTACAAAGAAAGAACAGGGCTAGTTGACACTATGGACAAATGAACCTAACTTATGTCTACAGAACTTTGCAGCCCACATTTGCAGAATAAAATCCTTCTCATCAGTGCATGGAACTTTGTCTAGGATAGACCACATGCTAGGCTATAAAGTAAGTCTCAGCAAATTAAAAAAAAAAATCAAAATCATACCATGCATCTTCTTGGACCACAATGGAATGAAGCTGGAAATCAGCAATTCAGGAATCTCTAGAACTTATGCAAACACATAGAAACTGAACAAATTCCACCTGAATGAACAGTGGTTCATTGAAGAAATCAAAAGAAAAAAAATTTCTGGAAACAAATGAAGACAACAAACATCATATCAACACTTATGGGATACAGCAAAAGCAGTGTTAAGAAGGAAGTTTATGGCATTGGTGCCTACATGAAGATATTGGAAAGGTACCAAATAAATGAACTATCAGTGAATTGCAAGGACCAAGAAAAACAACAATCCAAACTCCAAATGAGTAGGAGGCAAGAAGTACTTTATACTTTGTGTTTCTGTGTGGGTGCAAACTGTTGAAATCTTTACTTAGTATATACTAAATTGATCTTCTGTATATAAAGATAATTGAAAATGAATCTTGATGTGAATGGGGTGGGAGAGGGAGTGGTAGATGGGAGGGTTGCAAGTGGGAGGGAGGTTATGGGGGGGAAAAGCCACTGTAATCCAAAAGCTGTACTTTGGAAATTTATATTTATTAAATAAATGTTAAAAAAATTGGGAAGAATATACAAAATTGAAAATGAAAAAATGCAAAAGATCAGTCAAATGGGAAGCTCATTTTTTTGAAATGGCCCAACTAAGGAAAAAAAAGAGGGAGATTACCCAAATCAATAAGATCTGAGATAATAAAGGAAATGTAACAACAGATACCACCATAATAAAAATAATCATTAGGAATTACTACAAAGAACTGTATGCCAACAAATAGTTGAGAAACCTAGAAGAAATGGATAGATTCCTGGAACCATACAATCACCCTAAACTGAGCCATGAAGACATAGAAAACCTAAAAAGACCAAGAATCCAGACAGAAATTGAATCAGTAATAAAGGCCCTCCCAACAAAGAAAATAACAGGACCAGACAGCTTCACTGCTGATTTCTACCAGACATTTATAGAAGAACTAACTCCAATTCTTCCAATTGATAGGGAGGGAATCCTCCCAAACTCCTTCTATGAAGCCTGCATTACCTTAATTCCTAAACCAGAAAAAGATACAATGGAGAAAGAGAACTATAGACCAATATCCCTGATGAATATAGATGCAAAAACCCTCAAGAACATAATAGCTAATGGAATCCAACAGCACATCAGAGAGATCATTCACCCAGACCAAGTGAAACTTATCCCTGGTATACAGGAATGGTTCAACAACTGCAAATCAATAAAAGTGATACAGCACATTAACAAACCTAAGAACAAAAACCATAGGGTTATCTCAATAGAGCAAGACAATGCATTTGATAAAATAGAACATACTTTCGTGATGAAAACCTTAAGCAAATTGGGTATAGAAAGAATATTCCTCAATACAATGTAGGCAAATTATGACAAACCCACAACAAACATCCATTTAAATGGGAAAAAGCTGGAAGCATTCCTCCTAAGACCTGGAACCAGATAAGGATGTCCACTCTCATCACTGTCATTTAATATAGTCCTAGAAGTTTTAGCCAGAGCCGATAGGCAAGAAAAATAAGTCAAAGAGGTACAAATTGGAAAGGAGGAATTCAAAGTATCCTTATTCGCAGATGACATGATTTTATGTTTAGGGGATCCAAAAGACTCAGCTGGGAGACTATTGGGTTTGGAAAAGTGGAAGGATAAAAAAATCAACACACAAAAATCAACAGCCTTCATACACAAACTATGGCAAGGCTGAGAAAGAACTTTTATGAGTCCCATTCACAATAGCTCAAAAAAAGAAATAAATGTCATTGAATAAATTTTACCAAGGACTTCAAAAATCTCTATGAGGAAAAATAGAAAACATTAAAGAGGGCTGGTGCCGTGGCTTACTTGGCTAATCCTCCACCTGCACCCCTAGTTCTAGTCCCAGTTGGGGTACCAGCTACTACTCCCGGTTGCTCCTCTTCTAGTCCAGCTCTCTGCTGTGGCCCGGGAGGGCAGCAGAACATGGCCCAAGTGCTTGGGTCCCTGCACCCAAATGGGAGACTGGGAGCAAGCACCCAGCTCCTGGCTTCGGATCGGCACAGCATTGGTCATAGCAGCCATTAGGAGAGTGAACCAATGGAAAGAAGACCTTTCTCTTTGTCTCTCTCTCACTGTCTATAATGCTACCTGTCAAATAAAAAAAAAGAAAACATTAAAGAAAGAAATAGAAGAAGACACAAAAAAAATGAAAAAATCTTCCATGTTCATGGATTGGAGGAATCAACATCATCAAAATGTCCATACTACCAAAAGCAATTTAGAGAGTCTGCAATCTGAATCAAATATCAATGGCATTCTTTGCACATCTGTAAAAAAATGATACTAAAATTCATATGGAACCACGAGAGACCCTGAACAGCTAAAGCAATCTTATACAACAAAAACAAAGGTGTGTAGGCATCACAATACCAGATTTCAAGACATATTGCAGGGCACTTAAAATCAATACATCCTGGTACTGGTACAAAAATAGATAAGTAGACTAATGGAAGTAAATACAAACTACAGAAATCAATCCATGCATCTACAACCAAATTATTTTTTTAAAAGGAGCTAAAATCAATCCTTAGGTCAAGGACAGTCTCTTCAACAAATGCTGCTGGGCAAACTGGTTCTACTTGAGCAGATGTACAAAACTAGACCCCCACCTTATATCTTACACAGAAATCCACTCAAAATGGATTAAAGATCTATATCTATGATCTGATACCATCAAACTACTAAAACATTGGGGAAATTCTGCGCGACATTGCCATAGGTAAGCTTCTTGGAAAAGACCACAGAAGCACAGGCAATCAAAGCCAAAATTGCCAGATAGGATTACATCAAGTTAAGAAGCTTTTGCACTGCAAAAGAAACACTCAGCAAATGAAGAGGCAACCAACAGAATGAGAGTAAGTATTGGCAAACACTGCAACCAATAAATGCTTAATAAACAAAATATATAAAGAACTCAAGAAATTCAACAACACAAAACACAAAATCCAGTTCAGAAATGGGAAAAGTACTTAAACAGGTATTTTTCAAAAGAGGAAATCCAAATGGCCAACAAACACTTGAAAAAATGTTCAGGATCACTAGCCAGCAGGGAAATGCAAATCAAAACCACAATGAGGTTTCACCTCACTCCAGTTAGAATGGCTCTCATATAGAAATCAACAAACAAATGCTGGCAAGAATGTAGGGAAAAAGGTAACTTAATGCACTGTTGTTGGGAATGTAAATTGTTGCAGCCACTGTGTAAGAAAGTATGAAGATACCTCAGAAATCTGAAAATAACCCACCATATGATCCACCCATTCTACCCTCGGGAATTTACCCAAGGGAAATGAAATCAGCATATGAAAAAGTGATCACAAAAGTGATTCATTCTACAGTTCACAGTAGCTAAGATACGGAATCAACCCAGATGTCCATCAGCTGCTGACTGGATAAAGAATTATGGTATATATACACTATGGAATACTACTCAACTATAAAAGAAACAAAATCCTGTGTTTTGCAACAAGATAGATGCAGCTGGAAACGACTATACTTAGTGAAATAAGCCAGTCCCCAAAAGACAAATATCATAAGTTTTCCCTAATCTGAGGTAACTAATAGAGTACCTAAAATCGAATGTTTAGGAGTGAAATGGACATGTTGACATTTGATGATTGTTTACAGTCCTTTCTTTCTGTTCAGGACCAGTTTTTTTTTTTTTTTTTTCTTCTTCATACTATTTTTTGAACTCTTTTACTTAGTATAGGATTAACTATATGATCATTAAGTAAACTTACATATATATATATATATATTTGTAAAAATTCAGAGTGGGAATTTGAAAGGGAGGAGGTAGAAGTGTTGGTGCATGGATGGAAGGGAGAGTAGGTGGAGAAGTATTACTACGTTCCTAAATCTGTATATATGAAATACATGAAACTTGTATAACTTAAATAATTTTTAAAAATATTTTAAAAAATAAAAGATTACATTTTAAACATCTCTTTCTATTTTTAAAAATTTATTTAGTTAGCCTTATATGGCTAGCCCAGAAGCCAGTCAACATTTTTTTTTTTTTTGGTAAAACATGTCACTCAGTGCTAGAGATACAGATTTTGACACTGATTTTCATAGAGATATTTTATCAGTTAAAGCCTGACTACATTTATGAGCAGAAGTAGGATATCACCTAAACATATTTTGAACAGATTTATTAGACATTCATGAGTTTGAATTACTTGTTTCTTTCTTAATGTATAATTTTCCTTGACTATTGAACATATTAATCAAGAGTCTCTACTAGAGAATATAATCTAGTCATTGTTAGAATTTTATTTCAATGGGATATGCTAACAATGCACTGCTCATGATCCATATGTTACTTTGTTAGAAGATGGATTCATATTTTGTAACCCAGAGCTTGATGTGAAGTACTTGATATAAATCCACTTACCACAAAAGAAGAAAGCAAAAAGACATATTTAGAAAACAAGCATATAAACAATTTTAAAAATACAACAACAAAATATCTTGAAAACCGGTGTAATCTGTATATTCTGAGAATACATACAACAGATTTCTGGAAAAGTTGCAATGCACTTAATCATTTTTCAACAGGCATTTTTATTTAGATTTTTTAGATACATCTTTCTATTGAAAGAATCTTTATCTAACATTAGTCTTATTTGCAAAAGTCCAGGTTTGTCTAAAGTTATAATCAAAACATGACTTTTTTTCTCTGGGTTATTGATGTAATTGGATAACATATTAATTTTGAATTTTTAACAATTTGCAAATTCAAAAATATAAAATCATCTGTAGATCTTTGTTTAGCACATGTAAACTATACCAGTTTCTGAGGCATAAATCTAGAAAGTCTTTTGTTGCCAGGCCTAGAATTATACTACTGCAACAGTTGTCTATTTTTCAGAGAGTAAATGTTAAAAAATGTTAAATAAGAATAAATCACAAGTTAGATATAGAAGATTATGACCTATCAGATCTATTTCCAAGCACCAGTTAATTTCAGCACTTATTCCTGTTGCTGTTAGATTCTCAGCCTTCTCTCTCCCAAAGAGGTTACTTGCTGTGCTCCCAGCAGGAAGCCAAGTTCAACAGTAGCTTGGGATATAGCTCTTAAGCATAGGAGTGGCTAGGGATTGTTTAATATGAAACACTTGTTCTGAAAGCAGTTTTAAAATATATATGCATGTTTTCTGTAATTCGGCTTTCCATAGGATATTATCATGTAAAATTCAATGAGTTCTTACCACATCCAGGTTTGCTGCGACCAAAGTTTTAGCTTTAGTTAATAAAAGAGAATAATGTGAATAACAATTATTTTGAGAGAGTTACACAACAATTATTTATTTCAAATAAAATTCTTTAAAGATTTCTTGTGTATTTGAAGAGCAGAGTTACAGAGAGGGAGAGACAGAAAAAGAAAGAGAGATAGAGATAGAGATAGAGACAGAGATAGAGATAGAGACAGAGATAGAGATAGAGATAGAGAGACAGAGATAGAGATAGAGATGATAGAAAGATGGAGATGGAGATAGAGGAGATAGAGGGATCTTCGATCTCCCTTCTTACTCCCCAGATGGCTGCCTTGGCTAGAGCTGGACCAGGACAAAGTCAGTAGCCTGGAATTCCATCTGGGTCTCCTATGTGGGTGTCATGGGCCCAACTACTTGAGCCATATCCTGCTGTTTCCTAGGAAGTGCATTAGTAGGAAGCTGGATTTGGGAGCAGTGCCAGGACATGAAGCCAGGCACTCAGATGTATGATGTGGGCATCTCAAGATGTATCTTAGCCCTTAAAGTAAATGCCCACTCTCCAACTTCACTTAAAACTGTTACGCTGTGTAATATATTCTAGTCGCTCAATCCAACATGTTTCATATGCGTCTGCAGGTGTGAATTTCAAAACTAAATGTTGCACTGCCAATTGTCTGCCCTTTAGAAAGAAAAACAGACTGCTTCATCTGGACATCTGTGCATGTAGCCAATGATTTTATTACCTTTTACAGTGTGATTTAGCCAGAGTCACCAACCACGGCCCTCAGATCTCATTCTGGAATCTGCCTTTCTATCTGAATTGCTGGATTTTGTCTTTCCCCTTTGGAAATATTGTTGTAGAAATACCCTTGTTGATCTCTCTTTGGTCACTCTATTTTTTTAACTTTTATTTAATGAATATAAATTTCCAAAGTACAGCTTATGGATTACAATGGCTTCCCCCCCATAACTTCCCTCCCACCCACAACCCTCCCCTTTCCCTCTCCCTCCCACCTTCCATTCACATCAAGATTCATTTTCAATTCTCTTTATATACAGAAGATCAATTCAGTATATATTAAGTAAAGATTTCAACAGTTTGCACCCACATAGAAACACAAAGTGAAAAACACTGTTTGAGTACTAGTTATAGCATTAAATCACAATGTACAGCACATTAAGGACAGAGATCCTACATGAGGAGTAAGTGCACAGTGACTCCTGTTGTTGACTTAACAAATTTATACTCTTGTTTATGGCCTCAGTAATCACCCTAGGCTCTTGTCATGAATTGCCAAGGCTATGGAAGCCCCCTGAGTTCACCGACTCAGATCACATTTAGACAAGGCCATGATCAAAGTGGAAGTTCTCTCCCCCTTCAAAGAAAGGTACCTCCTTCTTTGATGGCCCCGTTCTTTCCACTGGGATCTCACTCGCAGAGATCTTCCATTTAGGTCTTTGTTTTTTTTTTTTTTCCCATGGTATCTTGGCTTTCCATGCCTCAAATACTCTCATAGGCTTTTCAGCCAGATCTGCATGCTTTAAGGGCTGATTCTGAGGCCAGAGTGCTATTTAGGACATCTGCCATTCTATGAGTCTACTGTGTATCCCACGTCCCATGATGGATCATTCTCTCCCTTTTTGATTCTAGCAGCTAATATTAGCAGACACTAGACTTGTTCGTGTGATCCTCTTGACTCTTAGACCTATCAGTGTGATCAATTGTGAACTGAAATTGATCACTTGGACTAGTGAGATGGCATTGGTACATGCCACCTTGATGGGATTGAATTGGAATCCCCTGGTATGTTTCTAACTCTACCGTTTAAGGTAAGTCAGCTTGAGCATGTCCCGAATTGCACATCTCTTCCCTCTCTTATTCCCACTCTTATATTTAACAGGGATCACTTTTCAGTTAAAATTTAAACACCTAAGAATAATTGTGTTAATTACAGAGTTCAACCAATGGTACTAGAACAAAATAAAGAGAAAATACTAAAATGGATATAGTATTACATTGTACTTCAACAGTCAGGACAAGAACTGATCAAGTCAATGTTTCTCAGAGTGTCCATTTCACTTCAACAGGCTTCTCCTTTGGTGCTCAGTCAGTTGTTGCCGATCAGGGAGAACATATGATATTTGTCCCTTTGAGACTGGCTTAATTCACTCAGCATAATGTTTTCCAGATTCCTCCATCTTGTTGCAAATGACCGGATTTCGTTGTTTTTGACTGCTGTATAGTGTTCTATAGAGTACATGTCCCATAATTTCTTTATCCAGTCTATCTTGATGGGCATTTCCTTGATTGCTAGTGACCTTGAACTTTTTTTCATGTGCCTGTTGGCCATTTGGATTTCCTCTTTTGAAAAATGTCCATTTAGGTCCTTGGCCCATCTCTTAAGTGGGTTGTTTGCTTTGTTGTTGTGGAGTATCTTGATCTCTTTGTAGATTCTGGTTATTAATCCTTTATCTGTAGCACAGTTTGCAAATATTTTTTCCCATTCTATTGGTTGCCTTTTCTCTTGCCTGTTTCTTTTGCAGTACGGAAACTACTCAATTTGATACAATCCCAATAGTTAATTTTGGCTTTGACTGCCTGTGCTTCTAGGGTCTTTTCCAGGAAGTATTTGCAGGTGCCAATATCTTGCAGAGTTTCTCCAATGTTCTCTAATAATTTGATGGTGTCGGATCATAGATTTAGGTCTTTAATCCATGCTGAGTGAATTTTTGTTTAAGGTGTAAGATAGGGATCTTGCTTCATGCTTCTGCACTTGAAAATCCAGTTTTTGCAAGCACCATTTATTGAATAGACTGTTTTTGCTCCAGGAATTGGTTTTAGATCCTTGATCAAATATAAGTTGGCTGTAGATGTTTGGGTTGGTTTCTGGTGTTTCAATTCTGTTCCATTGGTCTATCCATCTGTTTCTTTACCAGTACCATGGTGTTTTGACTACAGCTGCCCTGTAATATGTCCTAAACTCTGGTATTCTGATGCCCCCGGTTTTGTTTTTGTTGTACAAAATTGCTTTAGCTATTCGAGGTCTCATGTGTCTCCATATGAATTTCGCATCATTTTTTCTAGATCTGAGAAGAATGTCTTTGGTGTTTTGATTGGTATTGCATTGAATCTATAAATTGCTTTTGGGAGAACGAACATTTTGATGATGTTGATTCTTCCAATCCATGAGCATGGAAGATTTTTTCATTTTTTGGTATCCTCTTCTATTTCTTTCTTTAAGATTTTGTAATTCTCATCGTAGAGATCTTTAACGTCTTTGGTTAAGTTTATTCCAAAGTATTTGATTGTTTTTGTAGCTATTTTGAATGGGATTGATCTTAACAGTTCTTTCTCAGCCATGGCACTGCCTGTGTATACAAAAGCTGTTGATTTTTGTGCATTGATTTTATACCCTGCTACTTTGCCAAACTCTTCTATGAGTTCCAATAGTCTCTTAGTAGAGTTCTTTTGATCCCCTAAATAAAGAATCATATCATCTGCAAAGAGGGATAGTTTGAGTTCTTCTTTCCCAATTTGTATCTCTTTAATTTCTTTTTCTTGCCTGATGGCTCTGGCTAAAACTTTCAGAACTATGTTGAATAGCAATGGTGAGAGTGGGCATCCCTGTCTGGTACCAGATCTCGGTGGTAATGCTTCCAACTTTTCCCTATTCAATAGGATGCTGGTCGTGGGTTTTTCATAAATTGTTTTGATTATATTGAGGAATGTTCCTTCTACACCCAGTTTGGTTAGAGTTTTCATCATGAAAGGTTGTTGAATGCTTTCTCTGCATCTATTGAGATAATCATATGGTTTTTTTTCTGCAGTTTGTTAATGTGGTGTATCACAATCAAAAACTTTCTGGAAGTAAATGAGGATAACAACACAACATATCAAAACTTCTGGGATACGGCAAAAGCACTGTTGAGAGGAAAGTTTATAGCAATAGGTGTCTACATTAAGAAATTGGAAAGGCACCAAATAAATGAGCTTCCAACGCATCTCAAGGATCTAAAAAAACTGCAGCAATCCAGACCCAAATCTAGTAGGAGAAGAGAAATAATTAAAATCAGAGAAGAAATCAACAGGATTGAATAAAAAAATTACAAAAAATCAGCCAAGGGAAGAGCTGGTTTCTTGAAAAAATGAATAAACTTGACACACCATTGGCTCAACTAAATAAAAAAAGAAAAGACCCAAATCAATAAAATCAGAGATGAAAAAGGAAATGTAACAACAGACACCACAGAAATAAAAAGAATCTTCAGAAATTACTACAAGGACTTGTATGCCAGCAAACAGGGAAATCTATCAGAAATGGATAGATTCCTGGACACATGCAACCTACCTAAATTGAACCATGAAGACATAGAAAACCTAAATAGACCCATAACTGAGACAGAAATTGAAACAGTAATGAAGGCCCTCCCAACATAGAAAAGCCCAGGACCAGATGGATTCACTGCTGAATTCTACCGGACATTTAAAGAAGTCTGATTCCATTTCTTCTCAAATTATTCAGAAAAATCGAAAAAGATGGAATCCTCCCAAATTCTTTCTATGAAGCCAGCATCACCTTAATCTCTAAGCCAGAGAAAGATGCAGCATTGAAAGAAAATTACAGACCAATATCCCTGATGTACATAGCTGCAAAAATCCTCAATAAAATTCTCGCCGGCCTAAAATTCTCGCCAATAGAATATAACAACACATCAGAAACATCATCCACCCAGACCAAGTTGGATTTATCCCTGATATGCAGGGATGGTCACTCTCTATTTTTCCTCTTGGAAAATGACAGTTTGAATTTCAACCCTGTTCTTAAAGGTTCTGAGTCCTTGCTCTGAAAATTGTTGTCATTATTAGGCTATTTCTTTTTCATTTAAATGTTTATAAAAACATTAGCTCTATTGGATCCTTGAGCAGTGCTTGCTTTTTCCTTTCTGAGGTAGTCCACTGAAATCTCCAAAATCGGATTTCAATCCATTTCTAACACAATAAAGATCTTGTGCCTCCAATTGTGATGAGCAAACCTGTGGCTCTTGCACATTTAGAGTCACCTGGGAGCTTCTTAGAAGCATGGCCAGAGCCTTGGCTCTACTCCAGTTTTACTGAATCTGATTCTGCACTTCTACAGAATTCATGGAGGATTCATATATACTTTCTATTTTTTAAGAAAACTTTTATTTAATAAATATAAATTTTGAAAGTGCAACTTTTGGATTATAGCGGTCCCCCCCCCATACCTACCATCCCACCCACAAATCATCCGATCTCCTACTCCCTCTCCCATCCCATTCTTCATTAAGATTCATTTTAAATTATCTTTATATACAGAAGATCAACTTGGTATATACTAAGTAAAGATTTCAATAGTTTGCACCCACACAGACACACAAAGTATAAAGTACTCTTTGAAGACTATTTTAACTGTTAATTCTCATAGTACAACACATTAAGTACAGAGATTGTACATGGGGAGTAAGTGCACAGTGACTCCTGTTGTTGATTAAACAATTGAAATTCTTATGTATGATGTCAGTAATCACCCGAGGCTCTTTTCATGAGCTTCCAAGGCTATGGAAGCCTCTTGGGTTCACAAACTCTGACCTTATTTAGACAAAGCCATAATCAAAGTGGAAGTTCTCTCCTCCCTTCATAGAAAGGTACCTCCTTCTTTGATGGACCCTTTCTTTGCACTGGGATCTCGTTCACAGAGATCTTTCATTTAGGTCATTTTTTGCCACAGTGTCTTGGCTTTCTATGCCTGAGAAACTTTCCTGGGCTTTTTAGCCAGATCTGAATGCCTTAAGGACTGATTTTTTTTTTTAAGATTTTATTTATGTATTTGAGAGTGAGAGTTACAGACAGTGAGAAGGAGAGACAGGGAGAAAGGTCTTCCATCACTGGTTCACTCCTCAAATGGCCACAACTGACAGAGTTGTGCCAGTCTGAAGCCAGAAGCCAGGAGCTTCCTCCAATCCTTATGATCAATTATGAACTTAAACTAATCTCTTTAACTAGTCAGATGGCATTGATATCTGCCAACTTAATGGGATTTGGAGTCTATGGCATGTTTCTAGCATATATACTTTCTGTTTAAGAAACACTGTAAAAGATGACTTCACAATAGATCTGGTACTAATTACGAAGTTCTTTACAAATTGCCCCCAAGTTATCACGGTATGAATGACTCTTCTCAGGAATGTGTCATAGGATAGCAGCATATTGTATCATAATTAACCACTCAATTTATTACTGTTATACATCAAATTGTCATAAACATACATTTTCACAAAAATGACATTACTTGCACTACTACTCACATAGTTTGGTTTCCATGTTAGTTAAAAAAATGATAGATTTGTTTAATATGCTCATTCTGTATGCAAGTGCTGAAACATTGCACCATTCCTCATAAAGGTGAACAAGCATTACACAGAAAGCAAGAATTTTAAAAAAGAAAATATGGGACATCATTGTGGCACAGTGGATTAAGATGTTTCCTAAAATACTTGTATCCCCTATGAGCATTGGTTCGAGTACCAGCTGCTCAATATCTGATCCAGCTCCCTGCTATTGTGCCTAGGAAAGCAGCAGAAAATGACCCCAGTGCTTGGAATCTTTCTATCCATTCGGGAGACCAGGATGGAGTTCCAGGCCTGATGCTGCTCCTCCGCACGCGGAGGAGCCGCACCGGACCGGGCGCTTGTTGTTCCCTTTTTTTACAAGTCCTTTCTATAGTAAAGTAAGAATAAGTAAACAGCAAACTCCCAAAGCAAGAATGAGTAGAGAGAAATGAGAAAGAACGAAGTAACGAACTTCCCCGCGAACTCTCCAACGCACTCTCCAACCAACCCACACCACCATGCCGTCTCTCTCCTCCTATATAGTCCTCTCCACCAATCCCAACTCGGCTGCCCACACGCCGAGCACGCCGCTCTCCTCCAATCAGGAGCAGCTCCTGCAGCTTGTCAAGTTGGTGAGAGGCAGCTGGGTAGAAGCTGTTTACTTCTCTCCCAGCGCCATATTGTGGGAGAGCAGATGCATAGAATAAATCTTAATTCCAGTAACAGTATAGTCCGAATTGCTCCCCACAGATCCCCCTTTCTTTTTATTTTTTGGCGTTGATACGCGCCTGTGTAAAGTTCAGTGTGATCTTCATGCTATTGACTCTTGTTTGTCGTGCTACTTCAGAGTTTGTTGAAAAATGTCCCGTATTCCAAAGATCCCAGGGATTGGTTATTCATTGTTTTCTTCCTCAAATGGAGTTTTCTTCTTCTAGATCTTCTGCTGGCAGGTTTATCAACCGAATTCTTCTCTCAGGGGTCCATATTGGTTGTGCCGCACCCTGTGGAAAAAAACAAACGGCGCCTCGTACTCTTCTGAGTAAGGGGAACGGGCCTTTCCATTGGTTGTCCTGTAAATCCTTCCACATTACCCACTGTATTGATTCCTTATCAGCTGATTGAGTATGCATTTCTGCAGGTGTTTTACCGTTCTTTTTCTTGTTCAAAAAGTTAATTGTATAAAGAGCTAGGGCCAAGACATCCTTGTTGGATGTGGCCATTTCCCCTATTCCCCCTTTTTGTTTAATTATTAAATTTTTTAAATATAAGTGAGCGCGTTCTACCACAGCTTGCCCTTGTGGATTGTATGGAATACCGGTAATATGGGAGATTCCGAATTCTTTCAAAAATGCAGCAAAACGCTTTGATGTATATGCTGGGCCGTTATCCGTTTTGATCACATGAGGAACTCCCCAGGCTGCAAAAGCCTGCAAGCAGTGTTGGATTACTTGTTGTACTCCTTCTTTATTCATGGCTGTGGCCATAATTACACCTGAGTATGTATCTACAGTGACGTGAACACAGCTTTGTCGCCCAAAAGAGGGGATATGTGTAACGTCCATCTGCCAGATATGTCCTGGTTTAAGGCCACGGGGATTGGCTCCCGCAGGAATCTTTGGAACTATGGTAACAACGCACTTTTCACAGGATCTAATGATATCTTCTGCTTGCTTGCGGGGAATATTAAATTTAAAACTTAAAGTGTGGGTGTTAACATGCCATTTAGAGTGATATTCTTTAGCTTGTTCCAAAGCGGTGCATGCAAGCAAGAATCTTGAATAGTGATCTGCCATCATGTTTCCTCGAGTGAGTGGGCCAGGTAAATTAGAATGAGCTCTTATGTGGCCTATGTAAATAGCATGCTCTCTTTGATTTAATAACCCCTGAATTTCACTTAGATAAGAATAGACTGAGGAGGATTTAAGAATAAGGCACTGTGTAGCGAGCATCTGAACTGCATTCACCACATATGCACTATCAGACAAAATATTCATAGGTGCGCTCTCTCTGCGTAATACTGTTGCGATAATAGCCAATTCTGCATGTTGTGGAGAAGGGGATGCTGTTAAAACAAAATATCGTTGATTGTTAAATATAGCTGCTCCTGTTCCGCCTTTAGCTCCATCCGTAAATACGGTAACTGCCCCTTGAATTGGATCCCTTCGCACCTTCTGCACCCGTTTTATTGAAACCTGTGTGCAGAAGTTAACAAATGGATGGCGAGGGTAGTGATTGTCAATCTCTATTTGTAGAATGAGAACTATGTATGCCCATTGCCAGCATTCCCTTGTAAAGGCTTCTACTGCCTCTTGAGCAAAGGGAACTACACATCGCTTTGGAGTCTTCCCCGCCATTTCTGTCGCCTTTTTTATTGCTGTTAATATTAAATCAGCCACCGCAATGCCTTGGGTGTATAGTACACGCGGTGCATGTGAATGTGGGTATACAAACAACAAGGGTCCTCCTTGCCAAATGACTGCGAAGGGATACAGCTGTTCCATAAAAATTAATATTTCTAGGGCTTGTTGTGGATCACATCTTTCCATCTGCATTGCTTTAATTTGTTTTTCAATTTTCTGTAACGCCAAGCGGGCTTCTATTGTCAATCTACGAGGGGAATCAAGCTGGGCATCTCCTTCTAAAATATTGAATAATGGCATCATATCTTCGGTAGTTAATTTACAATAGGGCCTCAACCAATTTAAATTGCCACATAATTTTTGGAAGTCATTAAGGGTCTGTAACCCATCTATTGCAATTTCAAATTCTAATGGGGTTACCTTTTCAGAAGTTACTTTAAGTCCTAAGTACTGTACTACTTCCCCTTTTTGTATTTTCTCTGGCGCTACTTGTAACCCAACTTTTTCCAAATATAATAACAGCAGCTTATATGCTTCCATTAGGTGACTTTCACTTTCAGTCGTTATTAACAAGTCATCCATGTAGTGTAAAATTTGTACCTTTGGGCACTGTTGTCGAACCGGCTCTACTGCCTGGTCAACATATAGCTGGCATATGGCAGGACTGTTGGTCATTCCTTGGGGAAGCACCTTCCATTCATATCTTTTGTCGGGACCTTGATGATTAATGGAAGGAACGGTGAAAGCAAACCTCTGAGTGTCTTGTTCATGTAGAGGTATGCTAAAAAAGCAGTCCTTCAGATCGAGTACTATTAGTGGCCAATGCTTTGGGATCATAGTAGGAACCGGGAGTCCGGGTTGCAATGCCCCCATGGGTTGCATCTGCTGATTAACAGCCCGTAAATCATGCAACAACCGGTATTTCCCTGATTTTTTCTTTATCACGAATATTGGCGTATTCCATGGGGAGGTTGATGGTTGCAAATGGCCTGCCTCTAATTGTTGTGATACTATATCATTTACCGCAGCCAACTTTTCCTGGGTAAGGGGCCACTGTGGTATCCACTTTGGCTTGTTGTCCAGCCATGACAATGGCAGCGGCTGCATCTCAGTGGCCCCCACGAAAAACCCGTGTCCTGTCTTTTAAAATCGCCTATGGGCTGGGCTAGGTCCCTTCTGCCTTCTCTGGAGCCTAATCCTCTCTCCTGATATCCCTTTTTATACATAATACGCCGTCCTGTAGAACTCTCCAATTGATCCTCATTTGTTAACGTCAGTCCCAATTGTTCTAAAATGTCTCTTCCCCATAATGTGATGGGGAGTGCACTAACATAAGGTTGCACATTTCCCTTGTTCCCTTCTTGATCCTGCCAATGAAGCACCTGAGCACTCCTTGATGGTGTCATGGCCGCACCTAGGCCTACTAAAGTATTATCTCCTGGCTGAAGGGGCCATGACTTCGGCCAATCATTTTCCGAAATTATACTTACATCCGCACCTGTGTCTAGCAGGCCCTGAATCGACTTTCCTCTAATGGTTAAGGTCCACAGAGGTCGATCTGCTAGAGATAGGGACAAGGCTGCAAATTTCTCCCCTTGGGGTCCATTAACATCCTGCGCTCCAATCATGATTAGTATTTGAGCCACAGGTTCTTCTGGTTTGATTTGAATAATACCCTTTGTAGATTGTATTAGCACTTTTAGCTTATCAAAAGGTAACTGAATGACTCCGGTGATGACCATTAGGCCTCTCAAAGCATTTGTTTCTTTTCCTACGATTATTCCAAGTCCGTTATGCTCCGCTGAAATTGCTTCTGCCCTCACCTCTATGGCTTGTGGCCCCATTTGAGGTGTCAGTACCGAATATTCGGTGGCTCGTAACTCTGCGCGGTAAATATTTGGTTTTGGGACCGTGGCACCCACCGATTGTTTTGGCCCCGGGGTGCAGGGGCCCACATTCCGTTTTTTTGCTGTTGACCATATACACCTGATCTTCTTATGGGGCCCGGCTCATTTGGCATCCTCTGGGGATTGCCTGCGCTGTTTATTTTAAAGTAACATTCACTGACCCAATGATTTCCTCTTCTACAGCGTGGGCAAAGGCCTGGTCTTCTCGAGTTCTCTATGCCCTGCCGATCTCGGGCTGGAAATCTGGCCCTACATTCCCTCATTAAATGCCCTTCTCGACCACATCTAAAGCATATACGTCCCCTGATGTTCTGTCTAAATTGTCGGGTTACTGCTACTGCAGCATGTGATCCAGAAACTACATCATCCATGACATCCCTACAGATTTTCAAAAAGGTAGGGATGTCCTTATGCTGCCATGGTCTAAGAGCTTCCCGACATGTTTTATTGGCCTGTTCATACGCCAATCTTTTGACTAAGGGCATTGCTTCTTCCACGGTTTCGAAAATGTTTCCTGCTGCTTCCATTAATCGGTTCACGAAATCAGCGTAAGGTTCGGTAGGGCCCTGTACTATCTTAGTTAGGCTGTGTCTTACTTCTCCTTTTCTGGGTATCACCTTCCAGGCTCTTCTTGCTATCTCTCTCACCTGTAAGAGGACAGCTGTTGGTAATCGGGCCTGCTCATCGGGACAGGCAAATCGCCCTTCTCCATTTAACATTTCCTCATCCCATGCTTGATTCCCTGTTTGATAGTTCTGCTTTGAATATTCTCGCGCAAATTCTTTATAGGCAGCTAGCCACAAGAGGAAGTCACCCCCGCCTAATACCGCCTTTACTAAGTTTCTCCAATCCTCAGGTATTAGGCCTTGCTGCCCGATGTTATCAAGGATTGCCTGAGTGTAACTTGCATGGGGCCCATACAATTGTACTGATTGCTGCAACTCTTTAAGTAATTTATGGTCAAGAGGCGTCCATCCCCTGTTTCCCTGTGGATCCTGAATTACAGGAAACACCTGGCCTGGTTCCTGGTACTGCTCCCAAGCAGGTTTTCTATAAACAGCTCCCCTTTGCTTGTTTTCGGTTCTTGGCCTTTCTAGCTCCTCCTGCATACCTACTCCCTCCATCACTCCTTCTTCCTCCCACTCTTCTTCAATCTCATGGGGAAAAAAGGGGCTTTTCTTTACAGGAGGAAACTTTGGTAGTACCAATGGGCGATACCGGGGTGGTGATTCATCCTTTATGGTTGAATTTGCCAGCCTTGTATGGCCAGGCATCTCTCTCGGGGGCGAGGTTCCCTCCTCAGCTTCCTTCTCCCCCCCATAAGCTTCCTGGCTCTCTAAATCCTTCTTTGATTTTCTTCTCACTTGTTCGTTACAATAGTTGCTCGCCTGGCTGCCCTGCCATAATTCTTCCTGCATTTCACTCCCCTCATTAAGCAACAACTCGATCCCTTCCGTGGGGTTCTGAAGCACCTGATCAACGAGTTGCCACAGCTTCAGCACTTCTATCGGTTCCCCAGCCTCGCGCATTTTCCGTCCCACCTGCCTCCACTGCTGTGGAAACCAGGGGGACGTCTCTACGATTGCTCTTACAAATGCATGAATTTTCCTCCCCCCTCGTTTCCCTTGCTTAGAGGAAAAGCTGCGACGAGGTGGGGAGTAGGAAGAGAGAGAGAGAGAAACCATATTTAGCCCATAGATGATCTTTAGGGAGAAACAGAGGATGGTGCCCAGGAGGAGGAAGAGGTAGCCAGTGGGCAAAGAGTAGCCAAAGAACTCCATTGTCTGTACCGTCTGTGACATGTTGGAGCAGTGAGCGTAATGGAAGACTGAGTCTCCCAGACGTTCCCAGTTAATACCTCCTTCCTAGCTTCTAATTTTCTTCCCCCGCGGCTTTTTTCCTAGGTTCTGACTAGCTTTTCACCGGCACTCTTTCCGTCCGGCCTTCCCCTAGGCTCTTTGCTAGTCTCTCTCTCCAGTAATTTCCCACTTCTTCCCGGTCTTTCCCTCCTAGGTTTCCTATCCGAGTCACGGCACCACTTGCTGCTCCTCCGCACGCGGAGGAGCCGCACCGGACCGGGCGCTTGTTGTTCCCTTTTTTTACAAGTCCTTTCTATAGTAAAGTAAGAATAAGTAAACAGCAAACTCCCAAAGCAAGAATGAGTAGAGAGAAATGAGAAAGAACGAAGTAACGAACTTCCCCGCGAACTCTCCAACGCACTCTCCAACCAACCCACACCACCATGCCGTCTCTCTCCTCCTATATAGTCCTCTCCACCAATCCCAACTCGGCTGCCCACACGCCGAGCACGCCGCTCTCCTCCAATCAGGAGCAGCTCCTGCAGCTTGTCAAGTTGGTGAGAGGCAGCTGGGTAGAAGCTGTTTACTTCTCTCCCAGCGCCATATTGTGGGAGAGCAGATGCATAGAATAAATCTTAATTCCAGTAACAGTATAGTCCGAATTGCTCCCCACAGCCTGACCCAGCCCTGGCTGTTGCAGTCATTTGAGGAAAAAACCTATGGATGGAACATACCTCTGTCTCGCCCTCTCTTTCTGCCTTTCGAATGAATAAAATAAATCTTAAAAAAGAAATAAAAACAATTAAAAATTATCTGTTACTAGATGAAATATTCATAGCCTAGATATCATACAGATCTTAATATGTTAACAGGTTCTTGAAAATAAATGTTTGCCCACAGATTCTCTACACTGGGATCCTTTCCTATTTTGTATGTCTGTTATTAAACATTGTACTCGGTTCTAGAACTATTCCTTATTATAATGGACATTTTGTTATTCTGAAATACACAGTATTCTGAAATGTAGTAATTCATTGAATGGACAGAAATAAAATCCATATGTTCTTTCTCCTACCTACACATACAATAATATCAGTATGACATATTATAGAGCAACAAAATAATTTGTCATCTAAATGTGCTAATTTCAATATATAGGTGCTTAGGCATTGGCCAACATAAGTAAATAGTAGTATCTTTGTACTCAATGATGGAATCCCCATGAATGTGACAGTTCTAATGGAGATGGCTGCAGGTACTTTGATCTGGCTGATCAGATACTACAAGCATCTTTGCCATTGGTGATTTTAGTAAATGATACACAACTGCTCCAGACAATGTTTCAAACAAAGCAACATAATCTCCTTGTGCTGTTTGTCACCTTGGAGAAATTTGAAGATTTGAAAAGACTGTACACAAAATTTCCATATACCTCTTCATCAATTTTCCATATTATTAGTATTTTACATGTGTATGGTATTTTTAAATTAATAAACCAATGTTGCTACATCATTATTAAAGCTGTATTTTATTTAAATTTCCTGACTTTTTTTTAATCTATTGCCTTTTTCTGTTCTAGGATGCCTTGCAGGGTACACATTACATTCAATCCTAACTCCCTTGGCTCCTGTTGACTGTGGCAGTTTCTCAGATATTTTCTTTGATAACCTTGAAAGTTTTGTGTTTTGTCAGTTTTGTAGAATATCTCTGATCTAGAATTATTCTGAGTTGTTAAAAGTATTTTTTTTTATTTGGAAGAGTGGCAGAGACAGACAGATAAACACATAATGAGAAAGAGATTTTCCATCCAGTGTTTTACTCCCCAAATGGCTGCAATAGTTAAGGCTGGTCCAGGCCAAAGCCAGGAACCAGGAAATCAACCTGGGACTACTATGTGGAAGGAAGGAGCACAAATACTTGGGCCATCATTTGTTACCTTCCCGTGCACATTAGTAGTAGCTACATTGGAAGCAGAACAACCAGGACTCCAACTGGTACTCTGTTATGGGATGCCAGTATCGCAGAGGTGTATTAACCTGCTGTGCCACAGTACTGGCTCCTGTCTGATATTTTTCTCATAATTTTTCAAGTTTATTGACCTTTGGGAGAGGACAGCATATGATATCAAATGTACATCCTCTCACACGAAGACTGTTGATATTGACCTTGATCACTAGGCTGAGAGAATTTGAGAAGTTTCTGCATCATTAAATTTCTCATCCCCGCAACCCCCTCTCCATATTTTGTTCTTTGGAAGGAAGTCACTATGCACAACCCACATTTAAAGAATGCAGTTGTGTGCTCCCTTTCATTAAGGGTGGAGCATTATATAAACTATTTGAAGTCCTTCTCCATGGGAGATTTCTATTTTCTCCCCCACTATTTAACTATTCATCACTTACTTATATCAGTATGGAATCATATATATTAATTTTATATTTTGGATTATAATCCAATACCAGTTTATTTTGCTACTCAAATTACTCCATCTTTAGTCATTGAGAGATCCTTCAGTTGGTTCTTGTGCCACTTTGTCACACCCTCAGTAGGATTTAGCTTTCTCTTTTTGAGCACTTCCTTATTTTTGCCACTGATTCAGGCTCATCTTGTATATTTTCTGGCCAATTCTAGGATCAATCATTTCTCTGATGAGCCCTTATTTTTTATGTGGAGAGTGATGAGAGGTATTAGAAATCTGTATTAGGGGACTAGGGGTACCATTGCTTCTAGGCTCCCTGAAATGACAAACCAAGACATATATTATGTACACTTATGTATACACACACACAACACACACACACAATCATCCACATCTATATTATGCTGCAGAATAGTTCATATTGATGTCTCCAACTCTAATCCATTACTACCTTCCATGAATTTCATACTGGCTTCATTCATTTGCTTCCCTGCGCATTCCCACTCCAACAGTGCAAAGCCTGACTCTAACAATCCATTATCAATTTATTTAATTATTGTTTCAGTACAAATGTATAGTAGTATTGGAATTGTTAACACGTAGTCCTGTGGAAATCAATTTTATCAACTGCACAAGAGTTCTCACATGCAATTCCTCTTGCTTTTAGTCTTTCAGACTCCACTCATTTCCAAACTTACATAGATTGGCACTTTTTTTGCCCATATTTTATCCTGAGGTTGTTTCATATACTTATAAAACAGTTATATTCTTTCTCATATTTCTCCCTACATTTTCTAAACCATCTAACAATTTTTTTCATAATGTGACCGCATTTTCTAAATGGTCTCTCCCTTCTGAGGATCATTGACCTGCTAGAAAACCAATATGCACAGTATAAATAAAACTCCCTTTTAGAAAGCATAGGCAAAATCTGCACAACTTGGTTGTTTCCTGAGTTTTCAGTAAAAGTGTGAAAGACAAAATTTTATATATGACTGTAATGCTCTACACCCTGTTCCCTGGCATACCCTCCTATGACTCTAGGAACATCTGGGAAATTTAGGTTTTTTTTCTTAAAAAACAAACTGAGACTCAACTGAGGTTGAGTGTCCAACATATAGGAAAGGGAATAGGATGGAATATGATAAATATATTTTAAAAATACTTTTAAAGGTTGTGTTATACACATTTTATGTTGTGGGATAAATATACCAAATCAATAAAATATAAAAAGAGGGGACAGTAAATTTTGAGGCTCAGTGAAAGAAGAAGAACTTGAAACTAAGGACTAAAGGAGATTTCATCTCTATAAAAGGAAGTATGTTTGAAGCTTTTTTTAAAATTATTTTCATTCTACTTCATAGCCACAGCCCCTGTCTTAACAAGTACTGACAGCAGTGACTGCTGAAGGCAAGCATTTTAACACTGAATTTGAGAAATTTCAAGTATAATTTCAGCATTAAGGAGTTCATGCTGACAGATAAGGATAATGCAGTTATCAGAGTACAATTCTTAGAATACAGTGTTTTCCAGTCCTACTTTATCTCCTGATATCTTGTAATATTGAATACATAGATCTCTGTATTATTTTGTCTAATGTGCTAGTTCATTTGGGTATATTGCTATTCATTGTGTAATCACACAGAAACACATTGTTCTACTATCACACCTATAAACTACTCTCTAATGTATGCCCAACTTGCAGACTCCTTGGTTGTCTCAGAACTATAGACCCAAAGAGAATTTACACTTACATATCTCAGGCTTCCTTATTATGTTCAAAAACCGGGCACATCAGCTTCTTCTCTTAAACCTCATAAATTTATATAGCATTTACTTCTCAGAACTTACCCTTCTATGTTTTTTGACTCAAATACTGAAGATGACAACTAAGGTTCATTCATAATTCTTTTCTTCTCAATTTTTTTTTACCTACTAAATTAAAATCCTAGTTGAATTTATCTCTTAATAAATCTCATATCTGATTGTTACAATCCGTGTACACTAACAGTTCTTTCAGCCCTGCATCATATATAGTAATGAGTTAGGTGCTTGTAAGGGGGTTTTCCTGGCTAACTTTAAATTGCCTTCCATGTTAAAATGACCTATGAAATTCAGTGATATTCAGTTCAGCTATTCAATGCATGAAGTATCTATTTACCTGTCCTTTAACAAGACATATATATTGTCATGACTTAAACCATATTGCACATGGTACTTGAAAATTTTTCTAATCTGCTTCATAATTTCCTGTTCATCCATCTATTTTAACTAACTGGGAGAGTTAACTATTCTATAATCATTATATTATTAGCCATTGGCATAATAATGTGTGTAGCAAAAAAAAAAAAAAAAAAAAAAAACAACACAACCCCACAAAACCTTGGTGGCAACAACAGCCAGAGCAGCTAAATGGCTCTGTTGACCTTGGCTAGATTTGCTGTATGTGTGATCTGAATGTCAGCTGGTAGTTAAAAAATTGGCTTCATCTGGAAAGACGAATGCAATTCAGCTTAGCTGCATCTTGCTCATCCTGCAGACAGCCACATCCTCAGGGTAACAGCAGAATAACATATCCTTCTGTATAATCTTTATAGTGAACCCCATGTTATGTTACACTAATATATCCACTCATACTTTCTGTAAAAATAGTGTGAATATGTATATTTATAATATTCACACATAAAGCAAATATGATGACATGTTACACTGGTCTTTTAAATTTTCTGTATTATTTCAAATATTTTAAATTAACATTTTAAAAGGAAAAAAATGATATAATAGCAGAGGTATAAATAAAGATGAGTAAAAATATCTACAACTTTCTGAGACCTAGGTTCAGAAATGGTACACTGTACTTCCACTTTATTCAACTAGACAGACAAGTCACATTACATTAGGAAATGTATGGCACCTTCTAGAGAAAAACTCCCGAGTCATAGGGATTCAGGGAAAGCTGAAGAATTGAAGCTGTTAATAAAATCATTATATTATAACTGTTCTACAGAACTTTTCATATTAATGAAAATTATTTTATATGTGTTCTTTTTATATCTTTTTTGAACATAAAAACTATGCCCTAGTCATCTTACAGCCACAGAAACATACATCTAATGGTTCTTAGTAAGTATCTATTAACTAATAGGTTATCATAGAATTGTTAAAATGATTATATATTGGAATATATGTGACATGTATTAAATATATATTATATTTAAGAAAAATATATGTATATATAGATTTTTGAAAATCATATACATCTTCACATAATTTTTCCCCCAGAAAAATTTTATCTAAGTAATACAAACTTCATGCATTTCATAAATACAACTTTAAGAATACAGTGATTCTTCCCACCATACCCACCCTTGCACCTCTCTTCCTCCTCCTTCTTCTATTCTGATCCTTCCTATTTACTAATATCTATTTTCAGTTAACTTACACATATGATTAACTCTCTACTAAGTACATAGTTCAACAAATTGTATGAAAAAAAAAGTCCTCAACAGCCAAGACAATGGCTTTTCAACAACATTGCATCTTACAGTGTTGATTTCAATTCTATAGATTACATTTTAGGTGCTCTATTAGTTATCTCAAATAAGTAAGAACATATGTTATTTGTCCTTTTGGGACTGGCTTATTTCACTAAGTATGATATTTTCCAGATTCATCCATTTTGTTGCAAATGAATAGATTTCATTTTATTTTTACCTCTGTGCAATATTCCATGGTGTACATACCCCATAATTTCCTTATCCAGTCTTCAGTTGATGGTATTTGGGTTGATTCCACATCTTAGCTATTGTGAATTGAGCTGCAATAAACATGAGGGTACAGATAACTCTTTCATAAGCTGATTTCATTTCCCTTGAGTAAATTCCCAGGAGTAGGATGGCTGGGTCATATAGTATGTCTGTATTCAGACTTCTGAGATGTCTCCATACTGTCTTACACAATGTCTGCAACAGTTCATATTACCAACAACTGTGGATTAGGGTCATCGACAATGGGCTACAGTGCTGGACAGACACAGTTCAAAATTGAGCATATCCTAATGGTTTCTATCTGGAGGCCAAGTTCCTCTAGATACTCTCTGGAGTTGTTCAGCATCAGGTAAGAACCTGAATCCTGGTGAGGCAGGCTTTCTTTTGTGTGTATCACTACCCATTTCTCTCAGGCCTAGTTTCAACTCCCAAAGATTACACAGAGCCTAGCTACTGTGAGACCAGGTGTAATGCATCTAGTACCTGCCTGTGTATCTAAGAGCCTGCTCTATTACCTGTACTATAACCTCAGACAGATAAAAGAGCAATCACAGGACTGCTTTGGGACTCAATTCCATTCTGGTGAGACAGCATTGAACAGATTTGAGCAGTTTTTACGCCAGTCTAGTAACTTCAGTCAAAGCCTCTGATCCTGCTTCAGTGACAAGTGGAGTTCTGTGTTTTTACTTGATCGGTGTCATACCTCAGTCAGCATCACCAGTGCTTGTAGGAGCAGCACTGGGCAGTGAGTACACTTGAGCAGCTGACAGAGCATAATGTGGAGGGCTATAGTCTTACTCAGAATGCACTAGTCTAAATGGACTGTAGTCTCGAGATGTGATCTAGCATCATGGCACTTGTAGACACAGAACAAAATTTCTGAGCCTGCCATAGGCCCAGACGAGACTTTTAGGGACAATATATACCTTTTTAGGTATATGCCCAGTTCATCCAGAACAACACATCAACTGACGATTTGGGTCAAATTTGAACTTGGGTAGTATTCTAAGAATGAGTGGAAAATAATAGAAAGATCCAACCTGGGCAAATTATCTACTGTGCTATCCAGTGCTTAAATAGCAGAAGAATACATACACCAAGAGAAAATGGACAACTGCTTAGAATTTCTCGGGCAACCATAAATGAATCAAGTTATTATAACCAAGCATTCAAGGCACACTTGCTTTCAACAAGCATCAAGAACAATCAGGGAATGATGACCACACCAAAAGGAGAAACTGAGGTGCCAGATACCAACAATCTAGGAATTCATATTTTCAAATGCTCAGATAAAGATTTCAAAGTAGCTTATAAAAGGAAATTCAATGAACTTCAAGTGAATAATTTAATATTCTAATAGAAATAATGGATATAGAGATGGAAGTAATTAAAAAATTCTTCACGTGAAAATTATACTAAGTGAAATTAAAAACTTATTAAAAGTCATCAGTAGCAGAAGATATCAAACAGAAGAAAGAATCAGTGACCCTGAAGACGCTGTTTAAAAGTACAAAGCTGGAAGATCAAAAGATGAAGAAGAATGAAGAAAGCTTACAAGAACTTTGAGACAACTCAGAAAGAGCAAATATCCAGGTTATTGGAGTTCAAGAGGTGTGTAGAAATGACAAAGGCATAGAAAGCATATTTAAAGAGCTAATGAGAGAACCTTTACAAAACCTAAAGGAAGAAATATCTATCCAAGTACTCGAAGGTCAAATTCATATTCAATGCAACCAGCTCTACCCAAGACACTTCAATTAAGCTCTCCAAGATTAAAGATAAAATGAGTATGTTCATGACTTCAAGAGAAAAGAAACAAATAACACTTACACCAGTCAGAAGGCACTTGGAATGAGATGTACACAGTAAAATTTCCAGTCAAGGGTACTGTTATCTATCAGCACTATCCTTCAAATATGAGGGTGAGAGAAAGACATAACTAGACAAAAGTTGAAAGAATTTTTCACTGTTAGAACTGTGTTAAAGGAAATGCTAAAGGCATTTCTTCAAATTGAGTAAAAGAGATGCTACTAAGTTTGAAGTAAATATTAGAATGTAGAAAATTCACTGGTAAGAGTAACTATACAAATTCAGAATGCTCTAATATCATGAATATGGTATTACAAACCACTCATATCTTAAGTTTGAAGACAAAAAATTATAATTTGTACATTAAGATGTTATGAGGTAGGCAATATAAGAAGAGATAGAATGGAAAATGAAGAACTCAAAATATGGGGCCATCATTGTGGTATAGTGGGCAAAGCTGCTGCCTGTGATGCCAGTTCCCACATGGGTGCCGTTAAGTGTCCTGGCTGCTCTACTTCCATTCTGTCTCCCTGCTAATGAATGGGAAGAGTAACAGAATATCGCCCAAACATTGGCTCTTGCATCCATGTGGGAGATGAGTTAAAGTTTCTGGCTCCTGGCTTTGGCCTGGCCCAGTGCTAGCCATTTTGGTCATCTGGGGAGTAAACCAGCCCATGGAAGAAATCTCTCTCTCTCTTTCTCTCTCTCTCTCTGTCTCTCTCTCTCTGTCTCTCTTTCTCCTACTCTAACTCTGAAGTAAAAACAAATAAATAAATCTTTTAAAAGTGAGGTAGAATGGAGCATAAATGTAGTTACTTAGTATTATTTCTTGAATTTTTGTTTTTATTTATATTTTTCCCTATGCTTATAATCAATATTAAGTTCTTATCATTTCAGAATAGTCTGCAATGAAGTTTTATAAGCCTGTGGTATCTACAAAGCAAAAATCTACAATAGACTTACCAAAAAGAAAGGAATCAAAACACAACTACTAGATAAAATCATCTAATCACAAATTAATATTGTATGAGAGGGAGAAATAAAGAAATTAGAAGAAAAATACAAAACAAGAGTGAAAATAGTATGACTTACCTATCAAGAAATACCCTAAATGTAAATAGACTGAACTTTCTAATTAAAAGATACAGAGTGACTAAATGGACTACATGAATTTTTTTAAACAGAGACAGAACTATATTTGTTTACAAAAAAACATTTCCATTCTAATATACTTCTAATATACAAATATACTGAAAGAGGAAGGATTAAGTAAGATAAACCAAAGGGAATCCAAAGGAAAGCAGGAATAGCCATACTTCTAACCAGGTAAATCATATAAATCATATTTTAAATAAGCAGTGAACAGAGATATGGAAGATTATTATATAATGAAAAAGCATCCAATCGAACAAAACAAAATAACATTTGTAAATATATGTGTACTCGATATGGGACCAACCAAAAAAAAAAAAAAAAGTAAACTTCAAGAGACCTAAGGAGAGATAAGGCTCTTCATTGAGATAAATATTGATAGGATACTTTAATACCCAATTTCAAAAGTAGACAGATCATTGTGATGGAAATTCAACAAAGAAACAGCAGTTAAATAGCATTGTAGGTCAATCAGACTTAAGATACATCTACAAAACATTCCAATCAACAGCTGCAGAATACATGTCCTTCTAACAGCACATGGAACATTCTCTAGAACAGATCCTATAGCAAGCCACAAAACTAGTCTCAAGACTTAGCCATAATCCTTCTTCAATAATTTTAGAAAATAAGAGGGAGATTCTTCCAAACTCATTCCTTGAGGCCAGCATTACCTTGATAATAAAACCAAAGACACAACACACACACACAAGGCTAATACCCTAGGAGAACAGAGATGAATAAATGTTCAACAAAATGCTAGCAAATTAAATTCAACAACACAAAAAAAGGTTATTCATAATGATCGAGCTGTACTCATGCCAAGGATGTAAAATATTCAAGTAATGAACATGATACATTATATCAATCAAATAAGGAAAAACATTTATATGATAATTTCAATAGATGCAGGAAAGGCATCTGATAAAATTCAATATCCTTCAGATTAAAAGCTTTGACCAGGGGCCAGGGATGTGCCATAATGGGTAAAGTCATCCACAGTACCAGCATCCCACATGGGCACCTGTTTGAGTCCTGGGTTGCTTCATTTCCAGTCCAGCTCTCTGATAATATGCGTGAGAAAGCAGCGGAAAATGGCCTAAATGCCTTGGCCCTTACACCTACATAGGAGACCCAGAAGAAGCTTCTGTCTCCTGGCTTCTGCCTGGCTAACCTTGGCTTGTGAAGCCATTTTGGGTGTCAATCAGCAGATGGGATCTCTCTCTCTCTCTTTCTCTCTAACTCTGCTTTTCAAATAAATCTTAAAAAAAATCTAGTAAATCAAGGATAGAAAGAACATATCTCAACATAACAAAGTCCATGTATAATAAGCCAACAGCTAACATCACATTGAACTGGGAAAGCTGAAAGCTTTCTCTGTAAGATCTGGAATCAGACATGGATGCCGACTTTCACTACTTTTATTCAACATAGCACTGGAAGTCTTAGAGAAATTAGTCAAGAGAAAGAAAGAAAGAAAGAAAGAAAGAAAGAAAGAAAGAAAGAAAGAAAGAAAGAAAGAAAGAAAGAAAGAAAGAATAAAAGAAAAGAAAAGAAAAGAAAAGAAAAGAAAGAAGGAAGGAAGGAAGGAAGGAAGGAAGGAAGGAAGGAAGGAAAGAAAGAAAGAAAGAAAGAAAGAAAGAAAGAAAGAAGAAAAGAAGGAAGGAAGGAAGGAAGGAAAGAAAGAAAGAAAGAAAGAAAGAAAGAAAGAAAGAAAGAAAGAAAGAAGAAAAGAAAAGAAAAGAAGGAAGGAAGGAAGGAAGGAAGGAAAGAAAGAAGGAAAGAAAGAAAGAAAGAAGGAAAGAAAGAAAGAAGGAAGGAAAGAAAGAAAGAAAGAAAGAAAGAAAGAAAGAAAGAAAGAAAGAAAGAAAGAAAGAGTGAGTGAGGGAGGGAGGGAGGGAGGGAAGAAGGGCATCCAACTCAGAAAGGAGGAAGAAAAATTTTCAGTTTACAGATGACACAATCTTATATATGGGAAAGTCCCAAAGATTCTGCCAGAAAGATTTTATAATATATAAACAAATTGAGCAAATTTGCAGGATATGAAGTCAATGTACAAACACTAGTAATTTCAGTATACATTAAGAGTCAATTATCTGGGGCTGGCTCTGTGGTGCAGTGGGTTAATGCCCTGGCTTGAAGTGCCAGCATCTCATATGGGTGCCAGTTTGAGTCCTGGCTGCTCCTCTTCCAATCCAACACTCTGCTATGGCCTGAGAAAGCAGTAAAAGATGGCCCAAGTCCTTGGGCTCCTGCACCCATGTGGGAGACCTGGAAGAAGCTCCTGGCTCCTGCCTTTGGATTGGCACAGCTCCAGTGGTTGCAGCCAACTGGGGAGTAAACCAGCTGATAGAAGACCTCTCTCTCTCTCTCTGTCTCTCTCTCTGTCTCTCTCTCTCTGCCTCTCCTCGTTCTGTGTAACCCTGACTTTCAAATAAATAAATAAATCTTAAAAAAAAAAGTCCCGAGCGAGCGAGATGGAGATTCTCGGAAGGTTGAGTGTCGTTTGCGGTGCCCAAGAGAGTCGAGCTGTGTTCCTCTGAAGCCTGGTGGTGAGACCCACTCATGTCTCAGCATTTCTCCAGGACCAGCCTTTCCCAGGATGGTGTGGAGTGCAGCATATTTCCCTGTCACCAAGTTGCCACTCTGGTTCCAAGGCTGCATCCCTCCACTGGACTGGCGGGAGAGTTTCAGTGTTTTGCTCCTGGGCTCGCTTCCAGCTGCTTATTTGAATCCATGCTCTGCAATGGACTACTGCTTGGCTGCAGTTCTGTCTCTTCATAGTCACTGGGGCCTTGGACAAGTTGTTACTGACTATGTGCATGGGGGTGCTCCACAGAAAGCTGCCAAGGCAGGCCTTCTGGCACTCTCGGCTTTAACCTTTGCTGCCCTTTGTTGTTTCAACTACCACAATGTGGGCATCTGCAAAGCTGTCGCCATGCCGTGGAAGTTCAGACCTTCCTGACTTAATGCCTTAAGAATTGATTTTATGCCTCTGCTCTGTCATGCATTCAACTCACCAAAAGGAGGAAGTAACAGATTAAGGCCATGGGTGTACAAACTTGTCCCAATCACATGGTTATTTTCAGAATTTAATCACTGAGAAAAAGATTTGAGAATTGCTAGCTAGTAAGTTGCGAGACTGAGTTCTGCATTCTGGTAAGTTGTCGCCCAGTTTCTCATGAGACTCGCAGTGTAACTAAGAATTGTCTATGAGCATTTGCCTTTTAATTTCTCAATCTCTTAAAGGGAACTGAGCTTTACTACTATCAGTACAAGATCAGACTCTTACATAGTTGTCCTAGGAATAAAGGACAAAGGGAAAGACTTAATTCATGAGTAAAGATCATGGAAAATTAGTGCTGAATATTTGCAAACCTCCCTCTCTGTTCAGATGATAGCAGCTCCTGATGGTTACATGTCCCCAGGGAAACCTTGAAATTAGGAAATGCTGATAACGCATATTACAGATTTCTAAATCCCACGAAGAAAACTTAGAAAACGTCATCTAAAGAAGTTCCATTTGGAAAGAGGTCCTCCTGGTAGATGTATTAAAATACTTCAAATTCTAAACTGAGACTTAATGCTCAAATGTTTGACTTATCCTAAAATAATCTGTGCATAAATATACACTGTAAGTAATTGTTATTTCCCACTGTGTCAATCTTGAGAAAATGCATTCATTGAAAAGAATTTTTTAAAATAAAATGTATAATAAAAAATGTGTTCTATTTTTTAAAAATAAATAAATAAATAAATGTAAATAAAGTCAATTATCTGGGCAATGTTTTGAAGTAATGAATTCTGAGGATTTGTGGGAGGAAGAAATAGATTTTAAGAAATTTGCAATGATGCCCATGATTGACCTTAGACTAATAAAGAGTTTTGACAAATAGAGTTAAAACTCTGAAATGGACAATTACCAGAGAGAAGTTTGTGATCCCACAAAACAAGGATTTCAGTTTAGATTTTATCTTGATCAAATGAGTCTTAAAGGAGTAAGCTGACAGTAGAACATACCATTGTCATTCCATATCTGGATGTTGCTGTTTACATTGCTTTGTTGAGCCTACATCTTCCTAGTAGGTTTATGTTGAACATTTGTGTTAATGCTCAAGTCAGTGTCAGAGGCCATGGATACTGAAAACTGACTTCCTGTTTTCATTTGACTTCTTTCATGGATCTACTTCCTTGTCTTGATTAATAAGCAAAACCTGAAAAATCTATGAAAAGAAATGTTTTGTGTTTTATCTAGAAATAATACAGAAAATATTGCTGTTATTTTTGGTAAATAAAATTAATTTTGTATAGTTTATTTCAATATAAATAAAATTTGAATTTTTTCAAAAAAAGTCAAAAATAAAAAAGCAAAAAAGCAATCTCATTTCCAATAGCTACAAAAAATATGAAAGGGTAAATTTAAATAAATAAATTTAAATAAATTAAAGAGGTGAAATAAATATACAATGGAAACTATAAATAATTGAAAAAAAAAACTAAAGAGGACATAAATAAATGGAGAACACCCTATGTTCTGGGATTAGAAGAATCAGTATCATTATATGTGCAAACTACCCAAAATAATTTACAGAGTCAATGCAATCTCTTGTCAAAATCTCATTCATATTTTTCAAAAGACTAAAAACTAATAAAATTTTACTGGTATCACAAAAGACCTCAAATGCCCCAAATAATCTTGAGTAAAAATAACACTATCTGACTTAAAAATATATATTATAAAGACACAATAATTAAAAAAGCATGAGATTGCCATAAAAACAGGTCCATAGACCAATGGAACAGAATAGTGAACCTAGAAGTAAACTCATGCATGTAATACCAATTGATCTTTGACCAAAGTGGTAAAATTATTCATTGGAAAAAGGATAATGTTTTCAATTAATATTGCTGGGAAAATTAGACATCCACATGCAGGCACATGAAACCAGACTCCTGTCCAACCATGTATGAAAATCAACTCAAAATAGATTACAGATTTAAATGTAAGACCTGAAACTCTGAAACTACTAGAATAAAACACAGGGAAAACATGGAACATTGAAATGGGAATAGATTTTTTTCTATATCAAATCCCAAAAGACATAACTCAAAAGAGAAAGTAGGCAAATGGAATTTCATCTAAGTATCAATCAAGACAGTGAAGAGACAACTTATGGAGTGGGAATTCAAGTTATGTTCATGATAAGAGGTTAATATTGAGAATATATAAGGAACTCAATGCTATCACCACCACAATCCCCAATAAACAACCCAATCTCCAATTAAAAAATGGGTAGTAGATTTAAGCAGACATTTGTCAAAGGGTGACATACAAATGGTCAATGGATAAATGAAACATACTCAACATCACTAATCATTAGAGAAATGCAAACCAAAAATAGAGAGATACCACTTCATTCCAGTTATATTGGCTGTTATCAAGAAGGCAAAAGATAATAGCTGTTGGCTAGGATATGAGAATAGAGAAGACTTGCACACCATTGGTGGGAATATAAATTAGTACAGCCATTGTGGAAAACAGTATTGAGGTTCCTCAAGATACTAAAAATAACCATGATATGATCCAGCAATCTCACTACTAGAATGTCCAAGGAAAATGAAATCCATCTGTTGACACACTTGCACTCTTATTTTATTACAGCAGTATTCACATAGCCAAGAAATGTAAATAATCTGAATATCCATACACTAATGAATAATTAAAGAAAAGGTGGTACATAAGCACAGTGGACAATATGTTACTCAACCTTAAAAGAGAATAAAATCTTGGAATTTGCAAAAACATGGATGGAACTGGAGGTCATTCTATTTAATGAAGTACACCCAGCACAGAAAAGCAAGAATCACATGATCTTACTCACTGTGGAGTATAAAATAAAAGGTGACCTCAAAGAGTTTAAAAGTAAAATGAGGGGCCTGCATTGTAGCATAATGGCTTCAAGTCCAAGATGTTCCATTTCTGATCCAGTTCCCTTTAATGCACTTAGGAAAGCAGCAGCAGATGACCCAAGTCCTATTTATGTGGGAAACACAGATGAAGCTCCTGGCTCCTGGCTTTGGCCTGGCCCAGCGGCCATTTGGGGAGTGAATCAGCAGAAGGAAAATCTCTCTGTTGCTCCTCTCCCCTCCCAACTCTACCCTTCAAATAAATAAAATAAATCATAATAAAAGGTAAAATGGTGGTTGCCAGAGACTGAGGAGGGAAGAAGGATGGAAGGGTGGGGACAAGTTGATTGAAGTATACTAGGTATGGATAGTAGTAATACATTCATATGTTATATATTTCCATAAGAGAGAAGCAAGCTGGAATATAAGATTTTGAATGTTTTCATCCTAAAGAAATGTTAAATATTTGAAGGAAAAAGAAATTTGCCCATATTAGATACTACAAATTAAGTATCTGTATCAAAACATTACCTACTGCCTCAGAAATGTAATTCTTATATATATATATATCCATTAATATATGTATAAAATTAAAAACGTCACACATCATGAAGAATATTTGAATACTCACTTTTTTTTATTATAAATCCCTTCTTTATCACTAGTTACCCCATTTCAGAGAATTCAACAGATTAGTCTTTTTGTTTTCTCTTTAGAATTAGATAAATAATCCAGAACTTTGTTCATAACCCCAAACAAAGTCAGAGATTCAATGGTAGTAAAATTCAATAGAATTGTCTGATATATCTTTAGATACATTGAGAACAGTTAACAGAAGATATTTGGACTACTCTTTCGAAGTTGATTTTGAGAAGGATGTAGGAAATTGTAATTGCTGTGGCCCCAAAATGAAATTATCTGGGATGTTTTCAAAGGAGAAATGTTTGAATGTGTTTGTTATAGCTTTATAAATGAAGTAATGATGTGTGCAATGAGCTGGCACAAAGCCCATGAAATTTTGGCTTTGTAAAGCAAGCTGCAGAATATAGAATGAAGTAAGGATCTTGTAATGATGTCAAGGAGTGAACATCATTTTTAACTTTCTTCTGTTTCAACTTATATATAAATTAACTTATTTCACTGGCCTCAAACAGCATTTTACTTAAAATAATAGTAAAACAGGTGCTGGCGCTGTGGCATACCAGATAAAGCCACCCACCACCTGTAGTGCTGGCATCCTATATGGGCGCCCATTAGACTTCCAATCTAGCTCTCTACTATGGCCTGGGAAAGCGGTGGAAGATGGACCGAGTCCTTGGACCCCTACACCCACATGGGAGACCTGGAGAAAGCTCCAGGTTCCTGGCTTCATGTTGGTCAAACTCTGACCATCACAACCATTTAAAGAGTGAACCAGCGGATGGAAGACCTTTCTCTCTCTCTGCCTCTGCCTTTCTGTAACTGCCTTTCAAACAAAAAAAAAATCAATCTTTTAAAAAATAGTAAAGCAGACGGCGGCGCAGGATTCAGGGTTGCTGGTGTCCAGTCTATGGAGTCAGGAGGTGCCCACGGCTTCGCGGAGGCAGGTGTTGGTGCAGGGGTAGGGGCCGCTGTCCCGCCAGGATGTTACCGGGTTTGGCTGCTGTGGCCCACAGATGTAGCTGGTCTTCTCTTAACTGGCTCCATCTGTGCTGCAGGGCAGTGGCCCGCGGCTCCAGTGACAGCCAGGAATGGCAGAATTTAGTGACTTTTGGGTAAAGATTTGGTCACAGAATATTTATCATTCTGTGCTGAGAGCCAGGATAGAAAGGGGCCCAAATGATAAAATTCTGGTTTTAGGTTTGTTTTGTAATTTTTAACTGGCCTATCAAGTAATGATTGCCTAGTGTTTTTTTTTTTTCACAGATAAATTAGCAAATATTATATATTTTTTTAAACTTTTATTTAATGAATATAGATTTCCAAAGTACAGCTTATGGATTACTGTCGCTCCCCCTCTTCGTGGAGGAACGACACAGGACCCTGCGTTGTTCTTTTTTTTTTTTTTTTTTTTTTTTTTTGACAGGCAGAGTGGACAGTGAGAGAGAGAGACAGAGAGAAAGGTCTTCCTTTGCTGTTGGTTCACCCTCCAATGGCCGCCACGGCCGGCGCGCTGCGGCCGGCGCACCGCGCTGATCTGATGGCAGGAGCCAGGAGCCAGGTGCTTTTCCTGGTCTCCCATGGGGTGCAGGGCCCAAGCACCTGGGCCATCCTCCACTGCACTCCCTGGCCACAGCAGAGGGCTGGCCTGGAAGAGGGGCAACCGGGACAGAATCCAGCTCCCCGACCGGGACTAGAACCCGGTGTGCCGGCGCTGCTAGGCGGAGGATTAGCCTAGTGAGCCGCGGCGCCGGCCCTGCGTTGTTCTTTTGTCTGCTCGGCCCTTCGCGGGTTTGCTGCTGGTCCTTCCCGGTTGGCAGCCGACCCTCCACCTCCGTGGAGGGGCGGTTCCCCCCGCCACTTTCCCCACTTCCGCGGGGGAGCGGCACACTGCCGGCCGGCTCTCTCGGGGGCTGCTCAGATGTTATTCGGATGTTCCCCTTAGATGTTCCTGGTGCATGTTGTCTCTCTCCTCCTTTATAGTCCTCTTCCACCAATCCCAACTCTGCTACCCACACGCTGAGCAAGCTGCTCTCCTCCAATCAGGAGCAGGATCAGCTCCTGCAGCTTACTCGTCGAACTGGAGGCAGCTGTGTAGAAGTTGTTTACTCCTCTCCCAGCACCATATTGTGGGAGAGCAGATGCATAGAATAAGTCTTAATTCCAGTAACTTAGTCTAGTCCAAGTTGATCCCCACAGATTACAATGGCTTCCCCCCCATAACGTCCCTCCCACCCGCAACCCTCCCCTTTCCCACTCCCTCTCCCCTTCCATTCACATCAAGATTCATTTTCGATTCTCTTTATATACAGAAGATCAGTTTAGCATACATTCAGTAAAGATTTCAACAGTTTGCTCCGACACAGAAACATAAAGTGAAAAATACTGTTTGAGTACTAGTTATAGCATTAAATCTCAATGTACAGCACACTAAGGACAAAGATCCTACATGAGGAGTAAGTGCACAGTGACTCCTGTTGTTGACTTAACAAATTGACACTCTTGTTTATGGCCTCAGTAATCACCCTAGGCTCTTGTCATGAGCTGCCAAGGCTATGGAAGCCCCCTGGGTTCACTGACTCTGATAATTTTTAGACAAGGCCATGGTCAAAGTGGAAGTTCTCTCCTCCCTTCAGAGAAAGGTACCTCCTTCTTTGATGACCTGTTCTTTCCACTGGGATCTCACTCGCGGAGATCTTTCATTATATTTTTAGAATTGTATATGTAAACTATATTGAATATGTTAAAAACTAAAACACCATAAATAATAAACAAGTAACTGCCATTTTTTTGAAAACGTGGTATGTACTGAATCTTGTATCCACTACACATTTAATGTACAAAGCAACACTATGCAGTGCATACAATTATTATCATGCATACTTTACTTGAAAACTGAAGCTAATTAGCCTGTTCAGGTGGTAGAGCTGGAATTTCAAACCAGAAATCTCAGTTCTTGGACATTATGCCAGGGAATACCTTTCCCCATCTTTTCTCTAATGCATTCATCAAACCATCACAAGCATTAGGATTGATGACTATGTCTTTAGCACCACCCAAACCACTTTTCTCTCAATGTAGCACATACCAGCTGAGAGGTTAAGAGAAAACAGCCTAATTGAATCTATTCACATTAATGTAGGAAATTTTAGTCATTAAACCCCTTCAAAAGCATTTTTATTTTTAAAGAGGATCCTTGTTAAAACAAATTAACCTCTTATTGGTAAAACACCCAGTTGTGTAAAACCATCAAGTTAAATAATTTAGGAATGAGAGAGGGAAATATTTCAAGCAGAGGTTGTGTTCTTCTTTAAATTATTCCTGTTTTGATGCAGGAAATCGACTTCTGCATGTTCCAATCCAACTTTTTGTGTTCAGGTTTGTTGTTTTTCCCTGCTGTTCTAAATTGCTGTAAAAGTGGGGATCCTGGATAAGAAATGGAAGGTAGAAAAAATGGGCAAAGAAATAAAGCAAAAGGAAAGATGAAAATTTTTTGAGCCAATTGTATGACCAGCCTCCAGAAGAATGGAAAAAGGATTCATAAGTATGAAAATGTTAATTTATTATATTTTTGGGATCTATCAATATCAATAACTAGTGAGTTTTCACAAGAATGTCATAGCATACAAGAAACACTTCTAAAATGATTAAAAACATGCATACTTTTTTTGAGTCTTTTTCAAAAGGTAAAATAAAAATTATAAACCCATGAATTGAAATTAACAACTACGGATTACCAAAATACACTATGAATTAAGCCAATAGGAGAATAGGAGTGTGGGCAGGAGGGAGGCTAGAGTAGAAAGTATCACTGGGCTCCTAAATCTGTTCATATGAAAAACGTGAAATTTGTTCACCTTACAAAACAAATCCTCCAAAATAAAGGATTGTCTTAGTCCTGAAATATTTTAGATTTCAACTTAGTTCCTATATGTGTTTTCTCCTCCTAAATATTTAAATGTGATCAATGATATCTACTTTAGATACTAGTGAGTAGAATGTAAAGACTAAAATCATAGTGCTGACAGATCTTAGAGTAGAGTCTTCTAGGAAAAACTATGGCTAATAGATTTTATGGAAAAACAGCATTTCCTTTTTTTAATCTTTCCCCTTTCTTCAAAAGTTTTAGACAAAACTTGTAAATCAATAGAAAGCTTTTAGTAGCTTTAACTAACTTCACTCAAATTTGCCGAACATGAAAGATAAGTGTACTATGCAGAGTAATGGAGAATAGATTAATGTGTGTGCCTAATTCTAGTGAATAAAGACCATCTCTTCACCTTTTCTGCATCTTTGTGAAGCAGGCCTATGCTGAGAGTGTCCTTCAGAGTGTGAAATTGCCCCATGGTGTTGTCGAACAAGTCAAGAATATTTTATGGATGTGGTCATCTATCCTGACTGTTTGCTTGCTCTGATAAACTCAGTTGAGAAAAAAAATCATCACCATTATTTCATGAGACCATATTTGACCAAGTGGATTTAAAATGTACATGCCATTCTCTTTTCTTCTTAAGTAAAAATCTAAATTATAAAGTTGAAGTGGGAATGTGCAAATCAAAATTTAACTTCAAGATGCAATAATTTTGCTTTTCAGAAAAATATTTTATCAAAATTTTGATGTGAGAGAAAGCCAGTTTCATTGAAAACAATTGCATGTGAGAAACCTGTCACTCTTCTAAATTGTTCTTTTGTTTCTGTTTCTAAAATTCCTTTGTTTCTGTTTCTAAAATTCCAAATACTTGCATCATTGATTTAAGCATCTCCTGAAATATGTAATTGCAAAAGCATTCTGAAAATTAAAAATGCTTATTTTTTCACCATCCATTACTACTGAGGTGTTAAAATAATTTATTCCATTATATTAACAATTGCTTGATACATCAAAAGATAATTTGCCTTGTAATTTTGTTAAACCTGAAACTGTAGCATATTTTCTTGATAATACCATTAATACATCAAGAGTAAATAAAATGTTTAGTGGTAGGCACATTAATTATCGCCTTCATCTATCGGTGTTTAAAACTTAGAAATAATTAAATGTGCTTTAATAAGATATGGTTCTGAGAAAGCAGGATCATTTATGAATTGCTAGAGGTGCGTGGAGCTGCGTTTCCCTTGAGAGACGGAATTTATGCCTAACACCCCGCTGATTGTTCAGGAGGTAAAGAACCAATAGCTGCATGTACAGAGGTTTAATTTAAAGTGTGTTTCTCACTAGGCTGCTCACAACACTTAATTAAACTCTGCTGTTTTGGCAATGACAAATGCTGTAGTGCAAAAGGAACCTGAGTCGCAGTGACTGAGAAGCTTTTGTAATTTCTTTCATGTGCAGTGGCAGCCAGATCCAGGTCAGAAAAGAAAGCGAGAATAAAATAAGACATATTTAAGGTGTTTGGACAAAGTTGCCAGCTTTAAGCATCTATTTTAGGTATCCAAAAGTGTTGCATTATTTAAAGGATTTAATCTTGTGGTATTTGTGGAAAATATGGCATTTGACTGGAGGAACAATTTGAAGTCCATTTCTAAGTGGTTGTGGCTTTTGGGAAAATTTTCTGTTTAATTAGCAATTATGACTGAAATAAAAATTGGTTCAAATTTAGATAAATATGTAATGTCTTTATTTCTAAGAAATGTTTTATATATAATTTACACTATACACTTAAGTTCATTTCTGGGTAAATTTTCAAAGTTAAGGAAGTTTACTATATGGATAAATGGGAAAACATTTTTTTTTTGGATAAAGTTGATTGTAAAGAAAAGCAGGAACATCCAACTTTTGAATTTTTTCCTGTTGAAATGCCTACTTTGAAAAGTATCTTGACTGTCCCTTTACAAAAAACTATCATCTGCTATGTACAGACTCATTTATAAAGAGTTACACTTTTAATAAGGCATGGAACAATGACTCCACTTTTGTTCTTATCTCAAAATGAAATCAAAAGTAAAAGGAATGCCATATTAAAGTATATGTCAAAACAGTGAATATTTATTTTGTACTATGTGCTAGAAACCATTTGAGCATCTTTACATGTACAAACTCATTCAGTCCCCCCAATAATATGTGTATTCAGTCCTTACCATTATACACTTGGTCCGGATCAGAAAACTGAGATGTAGAGAAATTTAACAACATATACAAGATCACATAACTAGTTCATGAAGCAGTGAGCAAGGACTGAATCCCAATGATCTGTTTACAGAACCTAATTGCCTAAACAGCACACTACACTAAGTATTAAAACTATAAACAGAGAAATCAAACCAAGTCAAAGAGAAAATGGCGTGTACATAATAGTAATTTCTTTGTTCATAACTAAAGAATTTCACTCTCTCTCTCATTCTCCCAGAAAATCATACTGCAGTGAAACTTTAGAAATCCTCCAATTCCTATCAAGGTACAGAAAAAGAGGACAGGGAAGTTAAGGAAATGTATAGTATTGCAGATCTAATCAATTGCATTGCTAAAAAAATGCTGAGCTTCCTACACCAGAGTATTTGCTCTCTAGTATACCGTGCTTCTTCACTCTCGATTTCTAGCATACCTTTTCTGAGAAGCAAATACATGTACTGGCTATCACAAATTATTAAAAGCAAAACTTATTTAGTATAGTATTACATTCCTTATCAACCAAATGCAGCTATGTTATTGAAGTCATGATGTCAGATCTTTACATTTAATTGAAATTTGTGGACAAATTTCAAATCAGCATACTGTTCAAAAGTTGTTCAAAATATTTGACTGAATTTATTTCTTTTCCAGCTGGTGTCATGATTTCAAATGGATTCAGGTTATAGAATTACACACAGAATTTTTGAAGTTTGAGGAATATAATTTTCATTCTCTAATGGATAAGTGTTCATTCTTTATTTGAAAATATCCAGGGTGGAAAATCTGAGCATGAAAAGACAACCTTTTATCATTGTACAACATCAATAAGAATAAATTTATCTCTTATCTTGGCCAGTGAAATCTGCCTGATTGGTTAGATAGTGATCAAGTCTTATTGTTGGGTAGTATTGTGAAATTTGCTAAGGGAAAATAAGCAGCATAAAATATATAAAAAGTGGGATGGTAGTCAACCTAACTCATTCTAGTTTTAAATTTAAGACAGTACTATAATAAAAGAACTTTATAAAACAGAGTCTAGTCTGTAATTAATTCACATCAAATATTATTATTCATGTGCATTGGAAAATTGTTGAAGACTAGAATAATAGATACTTTTATGTCTTTAGCCTTTTAACAATCAAGGACAAGTATCACACTCACAAGAGAATAAGTCAGAATTCTTTTCCCTATTGGAATACATTGCATATTTAACCTGACAGTTCCTAAGACACACTACACCAAAAGTACCATGTTCAAAAGACTGTGCCTTTATCATGTGAAATAATATACCTCCAGATTAAAGTAATACATGAAGCTTTCAACTAAAACACAGTGCTAGTCCCATTCCTTGCAAGTGCAAACTTTTGTGTTTCATGAGGGTTAAAAGGGGTACAACAGGATCAATATTTCTATTTTCTAGCTCCTCCCATTCAGGCACCTTCACATTTAGCCGAATTTACACCTGCATTCCTAATGTGACACTGGAACATTTTCGTCAAGTGACTTCAGTTTCTATAGTGCAATTCAAAACTTAGCATCACATCTGGGTGATTTTCAGTATTTCAAAGTCATTTATATTCCCATTTTAAAGGTATTTTCTGTATTGTAAAACTGCATTTGTTATTCAGGTGAACAAATTCCCATTGGTTTACTTGCTGCCTTCCACAGATGCATCATTTGACAATCCTGTGAAAAGTATACTCTCTGCTTTCTTTATTATAGCAACTAGTTTCCATCATGGCACTTGTTACATTTTGAAAAGTATTTTTCATATGTTTATTTGGTTGTTTTGTTTTTATCTCTTCTAAACTGTGAAGCCAAGGCTATGACAAAACTTATCTTATCACCCACTAAATTTTCAATATCAGTACAATGGTTATCATTTAAACTGCTCAGTGAATTTTTATAGAAAGAATGAGTTAAAAGAATAAAATGCTCAAACTATATATTCACTACATTTTTCTTCCATATTTCTTATTTTTTACTTACTTCATGAAAGAAGGCTCTTTGTCTGACTCAGGAGATTTGTCTTTCTTAATTCAACATTACTCTTATCTACCCAGAGAAGAGAAAATCATTTGAAGGCATTCACGTCTTAAAATATGAGATTATAAACCACAAACTTTTAGTTTTCTAAGTTTTACCTACAACAATATGCAAATAGTCAAGGACAGAAGATTTTGTGGATTAGAAAAGCTGATGTCATACAGTACCAACGTTCTCATGCTTATTTTGCTTTCTAACTAGTCAAATGCATCAGTCTTCCATAACTGTAATGGAATACCTGAGACAAAAACTTTTTTTAATAAAGCTTTTATTTATTTACTTGAGAGGTAGAATTACAGACAGAGAGAGACAGAGAGAAAGGTCTTCCTCCCATTGGTTCACTCCCCAAATGGCCGCAAAGGACAGAGCTGCGCCTATCTGAAGCCAGGAGCCAGGAGCCTCTTCCTGGTCTCCCATGAAGCTGCAGGGGCCCAAGCACCTGGGCCATCCTCCACTGCTTTCTCAGGCCGTAGCAGAGAGCTGGACTGGAAGAGGAGTAACCAGGACTAGAACCGGCGCCCATAAGGGATGCTGGTGCCTTAGGCGTAGGATTAACCTAGTGTGCCATGGCACCGGCCCTGAGACAGAAACTTTTATAAAGAAGGGACACAGTTCTAGAGGTGCCAGCTCTCTGGAGCCTCAGCTGGTAATGGCCCTTCTTGCTGGCAGACTCCTCAAGTTGTTCAGGGCCTCTCAATAGAGGAGACAGGGAGCACAAATGTGTGTCTCTTCTGATTTCTCCCACTCTGCTTATAAAGCCAATAATAGTCAATCAGGAATTCAATCAGGGAGGCTCAATCATCATGACTTTATCTAATCCTAATCACTTGCCAAGGGCCCTACCTTTAAACACAATAATCAGATTAGGTTCTATCCCCTTAATACCTTCCTGTAGGGATTAAATTTTAACATGAAACCTTGGAAGACTTTCATTGTACCATGTGATTTTGGACATATCATTGAAATCAGTATTATTATATCTAATACATGGGAATAATAAAGCTTAATGGAATTGTTATTAAGAATTGATTGTAATAATATATTTGGAAGAGTTAAATAATTAGACAAGATTTAGGTATTATTAAATTATGATAATAATGACAAGTTAAATGCATATGCTGTTCAATAATTTTCAGACCACTAACAGTCCTGTTGTGATTTCTGCTTTAGTTTTTCCTATCTTCAGCAGCAGCAGTAATTTAAATTTTCTCAAAAATTTCAAGCAATTGTTCTATTTCCTCACAGGAAAACATTATAGTGAGATGTAGCGACAGTCACAGTTTATGCTTTCTAGCATCAGTTAAAGGCTTTTTCTCTTTGCCCTTCCCATATTTCCACTCCCTTAGATCTTCCTAAAAGCTGAATGGCTTCTAAGAAATCAAAGCATTCCTGTCTCATATATTCTTACCATGTCCTTTGCCATGTTTTAAATGAACTTAAGCTATAAAGGCGCTTAGTGAATTTCACCTCTCTGGATACTCAACTCTCTTTGCTCACACCCCATCACCTAACATGTAGCGGTTACAGAATGTACTTGAGTGGTTAAGGCTGAACCTCACGTCCCCAGCATTTAGAGAAGCAATTCAAAGCAGATAGTGAGCAATTCAGCCAGGGCCTATTTACCCCAGTCATTTATTTTAAAATCCAAACACTAAAACCAGACCATTTTAAATGGTAGATAAAAGGCAGTGAAATTGATGAATGCCTTTTGGCAAGTACAGTTGAGTTTCCATGGGGTTTTGTACATTACTGACACTGTCAGTGATTTCGGTGATTGTGGCTACAGCTGGGATGTTATTATTACCATGTTGTAGTACTTCTGTTGGGAGGCTATTCCGTGGTCACAGCTGGACGTGTTAGTGGCATTTGATGTTCATGACCTGCAGTAATTGTACCATTTTATAAGAGGAGTTCACGAAATCCATAGTCAAGAATTAAGCTGTGCCCGACCAAGTGACTTAGTCTAGGAGGCAGGAGAATGAACAAGAGTGGCCTCAGTTAAAATTCAATAGTTGCCACTAGAGACCAAGCAGGTCGTTGAGGGTAATGCTACCATACAATGGTGCCAATCTACACGGAAATCTGGGGTTGCTGTGTTGGCACTGATACATTTCCTTCAAGGCTGTGTCTTTGGGGGAGGAATTTTGTAAGCCTTTAAGTCCAAGTGAATTCTATTCTACAAATGTATTATGTGATGAATAACCCTTTTACTTTCTCTAAATTTGTCTTTTTTCAGATTATAAAAGTAATACATGTTCATTATAGATAATTTGAACAATACTACAAAGGATAAGGAATAAATTTGAAATCATACTTAATCTTATGGCTCAGAGGTGATTGATTTTAATATTTTCTTTGTATATCTTTCTAAATACACAATATGCATATACAATATTGTCAAAATTGAAATAATGTTGTATGTATAATCATTTTAATTTTCTGCCTTTCTTTTTTTTCAGATTAGGATTTAAGTAATGAACTGATTCCAGTGAAAAACAGGAATCAATGAAGTTTTTCAAGCTTCTGAGATAAGGAACAAGTTAATATATTATAAAAATGTGAATTGGACTTTTAACAAAAATGGTCATAAAATATGCATTCTTTGTTGTATATCTTAGTGTCAACTTTGTGATGAAAAGGATATACCTAGGTAAATCAAATAGTTTCTTAAATATAGTACAATGTCACTGAGAGACAGATCTAATATAGTTATCTAAATCTAGTCAACACTGAGAGATGAATTTTGGAGCACAACAGTGGATACAGAAATTCTCCATTGTAAGGCAAGTATATTATTGCTTATTGACAAGGATATTTTGTCAATGTTTCCTGAAGTTGTAGAAAGAAAAAAAGGTTGAGGAAAAAGCAGTCAGTTTTTCAAGAAGGAAATGAGGAAATTGTGTGATGCCTAAAACCATTATTTACAATAAATCTGGATGGGTTACCAAAGTCACAGCATTGTCAAAGTTACCATCCAAGTTCTGGACCTGACATCTACCTGTGTACACTACTACTGATGAACTCAATATGGCCCAGAATATATGTTCTGTCTCACCACAATTCAACAGGTACATGTGCTGATTATCTTGTTCCATGATAACAATTCTCTTCTCAGAGTAATTTAAGCATTGTAGTTTACTTTTCTCTTCCTCTTACTATATTGTCATGACTTATTAATTTTACCCAAAGAATATCCATCCTTATCAAGTCCTAAGTCCTTATAAAACACTTATTATTCCTTATCTAGTCTTATAACAGCCCCCTAGTTAGTCGTCCTACATCCTCCATCAATATTTCTCCATCAAATGGTTCTATATCTAATAAACCATTAATAGTTCAAGATTTATGCAAGTTGTATATAGCATGGAACAGTCATTTCTTTTTTGTACATAATATCGTGTTGTATGAATATACTATATTTTGTTATTTATCAAGCAATAGATGGATATTTGTGCTAATCCTACTTTTCTGCTGTTAAGAATCCCACTGCTTTGATCATTCATTTGGCAGATTTTGCTGGATATTTATTTTCAGATCTCTTTGGAATATATTTTAGGAGTTGAATTGCTGAATCATGTAATAATGTTATTTTTAAATTTTTGAGGAAATTCCTTTTTTTTTCTGAAGGGTCTATGACATTTTACAATCCTAAAAGAAATATAGAAGGGCTTCAATTTCTTTTCATATTGGCCACAAATGGTATGGTCTATTTCTTTTTTAATTTTAACTATGTTAAGGGGATGAAAAGTAAATCCCATCATGGTTTTCAATCTCATCTCTATAATGATTAATAGTGTGGAGCATCTTTTCATGTGCTTTCTGTTTATATGTCTAACTTCCTTAGAGAAGTGATTATTCATATCATTCATCAATTTTTTTATTTAGGTTATTTGTACTTTATAACCAACTAGTAAGAATTTGTTATAGACAAGTTTTCTGAGTACAAATCCTGAAGATATGACTTGGAAATATTTTCGCTTTTTTCTGTGGCCTCTCTTGTATAGCTGACAATTCTTTGGTAAACAAAGTTATAACTTTGATAAACTCCAACTTATTTATTTTCTTTTGTTGCTGTGGCATTAGGGTCATATCTAAGAAATTATAAGCTAATACAAAATCACTAAGATTTATCTTTAATTATTCTTCAAAGAATTTTAGCTTTAAGTTAGTTTTTACATTTTGATTTTTGATCAATTTTGAGTTAAATTTTTAAAATGTCTATATATTTTCATTTACATGAGAGGGTGAGAAACAGGGTAGGAGGAGGGAGACGGAGAAAGAGAGAGAGGAAGAGAGGGAGAGAAGGAGAGGAAGAGTGAGAGGGAGACGGGGGGAGGGGGGAGAGAGAGAGAAAGAGAGAGAGAGAGAGAATCTTCCATAAGCTGATTAACTCCCCACATGTTTACAACAATCAGGTCTAGGTCAGGCTAAATCCAGGGGTTAGGGATTTTGATCAGGTCTCCCACATTGTGGCAGGGGCCTAAGAAACTGAGCTATAATCCCACCATCTGCTGCCTCCCAGGGTGCATTAGCAGGGAACTGGATCAGAAGATGAGTATCAGGAACATAATAGCATTCTTACAAGAAATGTATGCATTCCAACCAGCAGCTTAACGGACTGGTCTCCAATGACCACCCTGAGTTAGTTTTTGTATGTAACTAAAGATATTCATCTAACTTTATTCCTTGTTATGTGGAGTTCAAGTTGTCCCAGCACCATTAGTTGAAAAGATTATTCTTTCTCAACTGAATTGTCACCTTTGCTGAAAATAAATTGACCAAAATAATGGATTTCTTTACAAATTCTCAAATCCAATCAATTGATCTATGTATTGATTCATACACTAGTACAACACTGTTTTTATTTTGTAGTGTTATATTGAGGTTTTTTTTTTTTTTTTTTTTTTTTTTGAGTGTGTGGGAGAGAGAGAAAGAGAGAGAAAGAGGGCTCTTATTCTGTCATTGGCTGGTTGCTAGTATTGGCTGGTTTACTCTGAAATGCCTAAAACTGCTGGGGGACAATGCCAGGAGCTAGGAACTCAATGTTGGTCCCCCAAGAGGGTTTCAGGTACCCAGCTACTCAAATAATTACTGTTGCCTCCCTGGGTTCACATATCTGGAATCTTGAATCACAAACCAGAGCTAGGGATGGAATCTAGGTATTCCAGTATGGATCACCTGTGGCCTAATTGGCATTTTAACTGCTAGGCTAAATGCCTGACCCTGTGCAGAGTTTTAAAATTGAAAAATATAAATACTACACCTTTGTACTTCTCTTAAGGATTTTTTAATTATTCTGGATCACATGAATTTCCCTAGCAATTTTGGAATCAACTCTGTTTCAGCAAAAATGCCAATTGGGAAATTGACAGAGATTACAGTGAATTTGTAGACTAGTTTGATGAGTATTGCCATATTAACACTATTAATTTTGCCAATCCATAAGCATGACATTTGTTTTCATTTATTTAACCCTTTTTAAACTTCCCTCAGCAATGTCTTGCAGTTTTCAGTGTACCAGTCTTGCACTTCTTTTCTACTTTCACTTAAAGAATTTTACTCTTTTTCATGCTATTGTAAATAGAATTGTTTCCTTAATTTCATTTTTAATTGGTCTTGCTAAAGACACAACTGCTTTCTTATGTTAATCTTGTTTTCTGCCTCCTTACTGGATTCACTCAAGTATTTGTGTTATGTGTGTGTGTACTCATGTATTCCTAAAGATTATCTATACATGTTCTTAATTAATTAGTTAATTAATGTACATAAAACCAATTAATAGCGATTTTTTCTTACTTTTCACTAGCAATGCTTAATGGAAGTGGCAAGAGCATCCATCCTTGTCATGTGACTTATACCACATGGAAAATTTTCAGTCTTTTGATGCTAAATATGATGTTAGGTATAGATTTTTCACAGATGCTTTAGATCATATTTATGGAGTCCCTATCTATTTTTAGTTTGCTGAGTGATTTATGATGAAAATACATTCTATTTTGTCAAATGTATTTTAGGCAACCATTGATATGTAGCTGTGTTCTGTTAGTTTGGTAAACAAAATTTTTATTGTTTTTCACATTTGGAATTATCCTTGAATTTTTGAGATAAAACTTGCTCAGTCATGGTACTTATGCCTTTAAATATTCTGGGTAAAGTTGGGTAGGATTTTGTTGAGTATTTTCTATATAGTTATTATACAGACTAACTACCAGTTTACATTTTTCTTATCATATGTTGTCTTTGTCTGGCTTTAGGATTTGAGTATTATTGGCCTCAAAGGAAGAATTGCTATTATTGTTTAAATATTTGGTAGAGTTTGCTAGTGAAGCTCCTGGAATTTAATATCTGGAAAATTTTGATTATTGTTTCAATATATTTTATTGTTGTGTATATTATATGCCTATTGACTACATTTTTTATACTTCTTAGGTCAGTTGACAAATTTTATATTTCAAAAACTGCAAATTTTTATATTGTATAATTTTTGCATAAAATTTTAGATAGAATTCCCTTATAATCTTTAAATTTCTCTATATCTTGGTAGTAATCTTTAAAAATTCATTATTGATTTTTGGAAAAAGTCTTCTTTTTTCTTGGTTGACTCTAGACAAAATTTTTTGTCACACTGTGTTTTATCTAATTTTTATCATTTCCTTCCTTTTTACTAGTTTGGATTTATTTCACACTTTCTAGCTTTTTTAACATGGAAATTTAGGTTATTTTGAGATTTTTCATGATAGGGTTTCCAGTTAAAATTTCTTTTAAGTAATATCACTTGTGTCATAAATTTGGTATGTATTGCTTTTTGAATTTTCTTTTGCATTTTTGCTTTTTTGCTTTTTTTTTTGAATTTTCTTTTACTTTAATTTCTAATGTCTTTTGTGATTTTTCTTTTATCCATTTATATTTCAGAGTATTTTATTTAATTTTTAAATATATATGAATGTCTGCACTGTATTTTTTATTTCTAATTTCATTTTTAGTGGGTCAGAAATAATTTTGTGTGATTTAAATTAATTTTATTGTCTTATACAAACTTTCTATTAAGCATTACATTTTATGCACAATTGAGAAATATGTCTAATCTACATTTGTTTGAAAGGTGTTTTATTATTCAGCTTTTGTTTCATGGATTTCAGGGCTCTGTTGGAAGGTGTATATGTATATACATATATAATTAAAATTGTTATAGATGGATTAACACTTCAATCCTTATCAAATGTTCTTATTTGTGTCTAGTAAAATCTCTTATCTTAGATTAGTATTGCTACTCTTGCTGCCTTTTTGCTATTGTTTACGTAGTATATTTTCCCATTGTTTCT